>NC_034181.2:19454613-19754613 GCF_002021735.2 Oncorhynchus kisutch | reverse complement strand
TTCCTTATTCACATATCTACAGTAGATCGCTTGACACAAAGTCGGCTAAATAACTTGTTTAAGATGGTATCTATCCTCAGAAACTCCTATCGTAGCACACTTTTATCCTAAAGCCTGTGTACACTTTCTAATGTTCAAATTACTGCATCCAACGTAATGGAAATATGTTCAGACGAAGGAGAAATGTGGTTTGAATCCCAGCCTTTAGATGGGAAATTAGAGGGAGAACAAAGACTCCTCACGGCGGGCACCAAACATGCCTAAGACAACTGATCTGTTGGCGCTTGTTGTTACATTCCTTGGGCAGTGGGTGCATGGGAACATAACTTGGAGGCTGTTCAGAGGCCCGAAAGGCCTGGCTGCTCTCCTCATCTGGTCTGGTTTGCAGGACACTGCAAGTCCCCTCTCTTATTTGTGTCCCAAATGGCACCCTATTCCCTATATAGTGCAATACATACTGTGCTAACTGAATAAAAAAAACAGATGAAACAAATATTTTCCACAATTGTTCTACATATGATAATAGGATTATTACACCTACTTATTAACAAACAACTTTTTAACATGATCCTCTAAATATAGTGTACTATGAGCTCAGCATTAATTAATAAATTAATAACATGAGTTTCTATTTTACCATTATGAGTTCTTAAGTAACCTAAGTAATTTATTCAGGCAGCTATAGGCTGCAAATGCAATAGGTAGCTTATGATTATGTAATTATGTATAAGTAGGCTTTATCATTATTATAATATAAATTATAAGCCAAAGTGCCTTAACATGTAACACATACCGATTGCAAGGTGCAGCCTGTGTCCAAAACATTGGAGTCTGGTCCAGTCATTCAACGTGATGACCTTTACCACATTTGCACCGATATCGTTATGCACCCTTGCTGCTACTTATTCAGATCCCAGGCGGCTAAAGCTTCTCATCAATAAAGTGTTCTGTAAAATGAATGTAGGGCTCGGTTGTTCTACTGGACCAAATGTTTGTTGTAGTCACGTAATAGTCAACATGTGAGCTCCTTCAACTTCTCCCTAGAGTCCAATGAACTTGTGGATACCATTTGTATGTCTCTGTGTCCAGTATGAAGGAAGTTAGAGCTAGTTTTGCAAGCCAATGCTAACTAGCGTTTATGCAATGACTGGAAGTCTATGGGTATACCCATGGACTTCCGGTCCTTGTGCTAATGATAGTTAGCAATTGCTCTCGCGCTAGTAAGCAACTTCCTTCAAACTGCACACAGAGACATAAAAATGGTATCCACGACTTCATCTTACTCTGGGGAATCGCGAAGTATGCATTTAAGGGAGAAGTTGAAGGAGCTCACATGTTGACTATGCTGCTGCTACTCTCTGTTAGTATCTATGCATCGTCACTTTAATAACTATACCTACATGTACATATTACCTCAATTACCTCGACACCGGTGCCCCCGCACATTGACTCTGTACCGGTACACTCCTGTATATAGCCCCGCTATATACAGGATGACAAATCTTTTCAGCTTCCTGAGGGGGAAGAGGGGTTGTCGTGCCTTCTACATGACTGTGTTGGTGTGTGTGCACCATGATGAATCCTTAGTGATGTAGACACCTAGGAACTTCGACCCGCTCCACTACAGCCCTGTGGATGTGGATGAGGGAGTGCGTGTCCCTCCGTTTCCTGTAGTCCATGATCATCTCCTTTGTCTTGCTGAAATTGAGGGGTAAGTTGTTTTCCTGGCACCACATTGCCAGGTCACTGATCTCCTCCCTCACTGATCTCCTCCCTCATCGTTGTCTGTGACCAGGCCAACTACCATTGTGTCATCAGCAAACTTAATGATGGTGTTGGAGTTGTCTGCAGCCACGCAGTCGTGGGTGAACAGGGAGTATAGGAGGGGACTAAGCACGCACTCCTGAGGAGCCTCGGTGTTGAGGATCAGCGTGGCGGATCTGTTGTTGCCTACCCTTACCACCAGGGGGTGGCCTGTCAGGAAGTCCAGGATCCATTTGCAGAGGGAGGTGTTCAGTCCCAGGTTCCTGAGCTAAGCGATGAGCTTGGAGGCCACTATGCTGTTGAACAGCATTCTCACATAGGTGTTCCTCTTGTCCAGGTGGGAGAGGGCAGTGTGGAGTGCATTAGAGATTGCGTCATATTTGGATCTATTGGGGCAGATTTCGAATTGGGATGGCCTTGGGATGATGGTGTTGATGTGAGCCATGACCAGCCTTTCCAAGCATTTCATGGCTACAGATCTGAGTGCTACAGGGTGATAGTCATTTAGACAGGTTACCTTGGCGTTCTTGAGCACAAAGACTATGGTGGTCTGCGGTCTTGTGAATGTTAACCCTTTTTAAAGACCTTACTTACATCGGCTACGAGGAATGAGATCAAACAATCATCCGGAACAGTGGGTGCTCTCATCCATGGTTCAGTGTTGCTTTCCTCGAAGCGAGCATAGAAGGCATTTAGCTCGTCTGGTAGGCTCATGTCACTGGGAAGCTTGCGGCTGGGTTTTGTTTTGTAATCCGTGAAAGTTTGCACACCCTGCCACATCTGTTGAGCATCACAGCCGGCATACTAGGATTTAATCTTAGTCCTGTTTTGACTTTTTTTATGGATCGTTGGAGGGATTTCTTATAAGTGTCCAGATTAGTGTCCCACTACCTTGAAAGCAGCAGCTCTAGCCTTTAGCTCAGTGAGGATGGTGCCTATAATCCATGGCTTCTGGTTGGGATATGTACGTACTGTCACCGTGGGGACGATGCAATGCATTTATTAATGAAGCTCGTGACTGATGTGTTAAACTCCTCAATGCTATCAGATGAATCACGGAACATATTCCAGTCCAGTAGCAAAACAGTCCTGTAGCTTAGCATTGAGCGTCACTGGTACTTCCTGTTTGAATTTTGCTTGTAAGCAGAAATCGGGAGGATAGAGTTATGGTCAGATTTGCCAAATTGAGGGCTAGGGAGAGCTTTGTATGAGTTTTTGTGTGTGGAGTAATGGTGATCTAGAGTTTTGTTGCCTCCTAAAACGGATTTCAGTTTCCCTGCTTTAAAATCCCCGGCCACTAGGAGTGTTATAAAGGATAACTCTCTTGATAAATAGTATGGTCTGCAGCTTATCATGTGGTATTCCAAAATCTCAATACTTCCTTAACATTTGAGATCGCGCACCAGCTGATAACAAAGAGACACGAACCTCCCCCTTAACCTTACCTGAAGCTGCCATTTGGTCTTGACGGGCCTGGTCCGTATGGAGCAGTACGTCCAGAGCTTCTGACTCGTTGAAATCAAAATCTTAATCCAAATCAAGGTTAGTGATCGCTGTTTTGATGTCCAGAATCTGTTTTTTTGGTCATAGGAAATGAGGGTGGAAATATCATGTAAAACAAAAGTTAAGATCAATGTAAAAAACAAAGACACAAATTGGCCAGGAGCCAATAAGACGGCAGCTATCCACTGCAGCTGTCACACCCTGACCATAGTTTGCTTTGTATGTTTGTATGTTTTGTTTGGTCAGGGTGTGATCTGAGTGGGCATTCTATGTTACATGTCTAGTTTGTCTATTTCTATGTTTGGCCTGATATGGTTTTCAATCAGAGGCAGGTGTTAGTCATTGTCTCTGATTGGGAACCGTATTTAGGTAGCCTGTTTGGTGTTGGGTTTTTGTGGGTGATTGTTCCTGTCTGTGTTTGTTGCACCAGATAGGGCTGTTTTGGTTTTCCACGTTTGTTGTTTTGTATTATGTTCATGTTTAGTTGTCTTATTAAAAAACATGAACTTCAACCACGCTGCATTTTGGTCCGCCTCTCCTTCGACACAAGAAAACCGTTACAGCAGCGCCATCTTCATCGCGTTACAACATTTTTCCGTTTGAAGTCAATGTCGCAGTTGTACATTGTCGGTGAAAATCACTACAATAAATGTTCTTTAGCTGTCACCCTGGCCTGATGTTGGCTACACTATCTAGCTACTTCCCTTTTCTTAGTGCTGCCAGTGGGAGCAAATGACACTGCCAAGTGTTGTAGTGTTGTTGGCTTGCATCGCAAACTCTCCACGTTGAGAAGTTTAGACTGTATCACGGTGCCAACAGATGGTTACTACCAATATTACAAGTTATTTTTCACGAAGGCTGCTTTCCTACTAAAAATAAAATCAAGTGGGATGGAACAATTTGGAGATGGTGACCAAATCCAGATGGTGATCAATACTACAAGTTATTTCTCCCTCATCGAAAAATAAACATCACGTTCTTGTGCAAGTTTCAACGAGCACCATGCTGTTGCCAGCTAGACAGCATAAACTAGCTGGGAAGGGCAGCAAGGGTTTATCAGGACCGAATCCATTCGTTTCTACACTCGCCTGCAGGCGTGTCCGTATAGCCTCTCCCCACCAGCATCTAACTGCGGGCTCTAAGCAGGGACGCTTGTGATTCACCAGTATGTGCATGCTATGCAAAGAGTGAGAGAGGTTGCTTGTGATTGGTCTGCATCCTCTGTGCATGTAAAGTGTGAATAAACAGAGTCTAGCACATCTCATTGGAGGAGGCACCGTATAGTTTTTGTTGTATTTTCATTTATCAGACACTCTTATCCTGAGTGATTTACAGTAGTGAGCACATAGATTTTCATTTTTTCATACTGGTCCCCAGTAGGAATCAAACCCACAACCCTAGCACTGCAAGGGCCATGGTCTACCATCTGAGCCACATTGGACCTGGTATAAATGTTTTAAACATTCAATTTTCGCCTAAAATCTTTTGTAGCTCAGGCCCTGAAGCAAGGGTGTGCATATTCTTGGTACCATTTGAAAGGAAACACTTTTTAAGTGTGTGGAAATGTGAATTGAATGTATGAGAATATAACACAATAGATTTGGTAGAATATAAAATACAAAGACAAAAACAGTACAACATTTTTCTACACCATCTTTGAAATGCAACAGAAAGGTCCCAACTCTAGCCATCACTCTGGTTGTAAGTCCTATGGTGTCCACAAGATGGCAGCAGTGTATGTGCAAAGTGTCCGATGGATAACTTGAAGTATGAGCAAACTCCATGACATTTAGTGTGAAGTCACCCAGGTACATTTGGGCAAATCGTGAAGGAGACATTTACATTTACATTAAATTTTTCTGCAAGAATATCGTCAAATCTGTCTACTTGGACTTTATTTAGCTTTCCAGTATTAGTAGCCATATTATAAGTTCAACATTTGCAAAGCACCCAGTTTTCATGACTTCATAACTCTCCATATTCTTATAACTTTTGTCCAAAAGGAAAAGGCTTGCTGTCGCATGAGGTTAGCAGCAACATCTTGCGACAGATACGGGGTTCCCCTAAAGCCCAACTCTTGGCTATCTAGCTATCATTGTTTGACCCCGATTGGTGCTTATTTGACAAAGTTACAGTCAATCAAGTAAAAACTGCCCGCGTCATTGGCGTGCTTTGAAGGCGTCGCTCTCTGGCCAAATTTGGTGTCCTATAGGATAAACTACACTCCTAATGATATGGTGAAGTCTGGTTACGTTCTAGGATCTCTGAGGAATAAATACAAACATGATTTGACTGGTTGAAACAACGGTTAGGGTTAGATTTTCACAGATTGCTTTCTTTGCAAATTTAATGAGTGGAAATACAAAATCGATCATGCATGCTATATGGACCTTTTTAGGATATGAAAAATGATTTTATCTAACAAACAAGTCTTCATGTTATCTCTGGGACCCTTTGGATGATAAATCAGAGCAAAATTTCTGAATGTAAATATACATTTCACCTTCAGAGGTGAATTTATCAAACCTATCACAGTGTAAAAAGTGTTTTGTTATTAGGAGCTCTCCTCAAACAATAGCATGGCATTTGTTTGCAGTAATAGCTACTGCAAATTGGACAGTAACAAGAATTTAAGCGTTCAGCCGATATGAGACACTTATAAGTACCGACATTTGTTTTTTCTCTCAAATCTGCAATCGTGACAAACGGCGCTGCATGATTTTACAACTGTCCCGTTGATGGGACTCCTATCCTTAATTAACAGGGATAGGCGTGTGTCAAAAAAAGGAGAAAATCGCAGCCTGGCTATTGGCTATTGCAATTTCGATCTGAATTATATTAATGCTGTAGCCCTAGTGCACAATATAGGTGATAGGGTGTTATTGGGGACGCAACCTCAGTCTCTTCAATGTGCCTGCTCAGGAGACCAGATTGGAGACTCGCACTGACAGTCTTCACTACTTCCAGTGGTCCAACACCCCTTGGCCTAACCTGGCATGATGAGTTTATGTTAGCCACCCCTTATTTTCACTCTGTATGTAATTAGGGAGTGTGATTGCTTGAACTCTGTCAGAGCCACATTGCATCTCTCATATCAGCAACACCTATCATCACTGGTTTGATGGAAACCTTGGGAAAGTTTTTTTTACTATGCTAGTCTCTGCCAGTAGATAAGGAGAGATTCCTCACTAGAGGTTTTGGTGTGTCCTGCAGGGGTATGAAGTGAAAACATATGGTGAGCACAAGGCCAAGGCATCCTAATTATTTTGGGAGGCTTGGCCAATAGTGTACAGGGATTGCAGCATTCTCTGATTCAATAGATTCTGGGAATCAAGCCACTCATTTATCCCAAGGATGAATATAATGGAAAAATTGTACTTGCCATTTGTTAGATATCTAAAACTCCATTTCATCATTTAAAATAGAAAAATACATCAGTTGCTTACTAGCTTGATTGCCTTCCCTTAGAGCTCACCATATGTAACATCTTCAAGGGTACAGATTTTGATTTGTCATGGGACGGGTTGCTTCCCAAATGGCTCCCTATACAGTGCCTTCGGAAAGTAGACCCCTTGACTTTTTCCCAAAAAATGTACATTACAGCCTTAGTCTAAAATGGATTAAATACATTTTTTTCCTCATCAAACTACACAGAATACCTCATAATGACAAAGCAAAAACAGTTTTTAAAACTTTTTTAAATGTAGAAATTTGCAACTGTATTAAAACGTCTTTGGGACATGGGGCAGTATTTTCACATCCGGATGAAAAGCGTGTCCAAAGTAAACGGCCTGCTACTCTGGCTCAGAAGCCAGGATATGCATATTATTAGTAGATTTGGATAGAAAACAGTCTGACGTTTCTAAAAGTGTTTGAATGATGTCTGTGAGTATAACATAACTTATTTGGCAGGCAAAACCCAGAGGACAAACCATCCAGGAATATATTTTGAGGTCACTCTCTTTTCAATGGGTTTCATTGGTAATCTAGAATTCTAAGGCAGGGGCTTGCAGTTCCCATTGCTTCCACTGGATGTCAACAGTCTTTAGAAATTGGTTGAGGTTTTTCCTATGTGTAATGAAGAAGTACGGCCATCCAGAACGAGGGTAACATGAAGTGTACTGTTAGATAGAGGCGCATGACCAGAAATGCTCGCTACATATTGTTATCATCCTGTATTGAATGCCGTTTATCCCATCTTCAATGTTATCGATTATTTACGTTAAAAAATCCATAAAGTTGTATTACAAAAGTAGTTTGTAATGTTTGGACAATGCTTACAGGTAACTTTTGAGATATTTTGTAGTCACATTGCGCAATTTGGAACCAGAGTTTTTCTGGATCAAACGCGCCAAATAAATGGACATTTTGGATATACATCGACGGAATTAATCGAACAAAAGGACAATTTTTGATGTTTATTGGATATATTGGAGTGCCAACAGAAGATGCTCGTCAAAGGTAAGGCATGAATTATATTTTTATTTCTGCGTTTTGTGTCGCGCCTGCAGGGTTGAAATATGCTTTTCTCTCTTTGTTTACTGCTATCCTCAAATAATAGCATTGTTTGCTTTCGCCATAAAGCATTTTTGAAATCTGACACGTTGGCTGGATTTACAACAAGTGTAGCCTTAACTTCTTGCGTCGAGCAATCCCGTATCCGGGAGCGTAATCATAGCCTCAAGCTCATTACCATAACGCAACGTTAACTATTCATGAAAATCGCAAATGAAATGAAATAAATATATTGGCTCACAAGCTTAGCCTTTTGTTAAAAACACTGTCATCTCATCTCAAAATATGCTTTTCAACCATAGCTACACAAGCATTTGTGTAAGAGTATTGATAGCTAGCATAGCATTAAGCCTAGCATTCAGCAGGCAACATTTTCACAAAAACAAGAAAAGCATTCAAATAAAATCATTTACCTTTGAAGAACTTCAGATGTTTTCAATTAGGAGACTCTCAGTTAGATAGCAAATGTTCAGTTTTTCCCAAAATATTATTTGTGTAGGAGAAATCGCTCCGTTTTGTTCATCACATTTGGCTAAGAAAAAACCCCGAAAATTCAGTCATTACAACGCCAAACTTTTTTCCAAATTAACTCCATAATATCGACAGAAACATGGCAAACGTTGTTTAGAATCAATCCTCAAGGTGTTTTTCACATATCTATTCGATGATAAATAATTTGTGGCAGTTTGGTTTCTCCTCTGAACCAAATGGAAAAATGCACGCAACTGGAGATTACGCAATAATTTCGACGGAGGACACCAAGCGGGCACCTGGTAAATGTAGTCTCTTATGGTCAATCTTCCAATGATATGCCTACAAATACATCACAATGCTGCAGACACCTTGGGGAAACGACAGAAAGTGTAGGCTCATTCCTGGCGCATTCACAGCCATATAAGGAGACATTGGAACACAGCGCATTCAAAATATGGGGCACTTCCTGTATGAAATTTCATCTTTGTTTCACTTGTAGCATTAGTTCTATGGCACTCACAGACAATATTTTTGCAGTTTTGGAAACGTCAGAGTGTTTTCTTTCCAAAGCTGTCAATTATATGCATAGTCAAGCATCTTGTCGTGACAACATATCTTGTTTAAAACGGGAACGTTTTTTTATCCAAAAATTAAAAGAGCGCCCCCTAAGTAAATTTTTTATAGTAATTTATTTGAATTTGGCGCTCTGCATTTTCACTGGATGTTGGCTAGGTGGGATGCTACCGTCTCACATATCCCAGAGAGGTTATTAACAAGAAAAAACAGAAATACCTTATTTACATAGTATTCAAAACCTTTGCTATGAGACTCGAAATTGAGATCAGGTGATCCTGTTTCCATTGAGATGTTTTTACAACTTGATTTGAGTCCACCTGAGGTAAACTCAATTGATTGGACATGATTTGGAAAGGCACGCACCTATCTATATAAGGTCCCACAGTTGACAGTGCATATCAGAGAAAAAACCAAGTCATGAGTTCAACGGAATTGCCTGTAGAGCTCTGAGACAGGATTGTGTCGAGGCACAGATCTGGGGAAGGGCACTAAAAACTTTCTGCAGCATTGAAGGTCTCCAAGAACACAGTCGCCTCCATTCTTAAATGGAAGAATTATGGAATCGCCAATACTCTTCCTAGAGCTGGCCTCCCTGCCAAACTGAGCAATCTGGGGAGAAGGGCCTTGGTCAGGGAGGTGACCAAGAACATGATGGTCACTCTGATAGAGCTCCTGAGTACCTCTGTGGAGATGGGAGAAACTTCCAGAAGGAGTATTATCCCTGCAGCACTCCACCAATAAGGCCTTTATGGTAGAGTGGCCAGACTGAAGTCACTCCTCAGTAAAAGGCACATGACAGCCAGCTTGGAGTTTGCCAAAAGGCACCTAAAGACTCTCAGACCAAGCAAAATTATCTTGTCTGATGAAACCAAGGTTGAACTCTTTGCTCTGAATGCCAAGTGTCAATTCTAGAGGAAACCTGGCACCAACCCTACTGTGAAGTATGGTGATGGCAGCATCATGCTGTGGAGATGTTTTTCAGAGGCAGGGACTGGGAGACTTGTCAGGATTGAGGGAAAGATGAACGGAGCAAAGTATAGAGAGATCCTTGATGAAAACCTGCTCCAGAGTGCTCAGAACCTCAGACTGGGGTGAAGGTTCACCTTCCAACAGAACCATGACCCTTAGCACACAGCCAAGACAATGCAGTGGCTTCGGGAGAAGTTTCTGAAAGTCCTTGAGTGGCCCAGCTAGAGCCCGGACTTGAACCCGGTCGAACATCTCTGGAGAGACCTGAAAATAGCTGTGCAGTGACACTCCCCATCCAACCTAACAGAGCTTGAGAGGCTCTGCAGAGAAGAATGGGAGAAACTCCCCAAATACAGGTGTGCCAACCTTGTAGCGTCATTCCCAGGAAGACTTGAGGTTCTAATCACTGCCAAAGGTGCTTCAACAATGTACTGAATAAAGGGTCTGAATACTTACGTAAATATAATATTTCCTTCTCTTTTTTTTGCAAAAATGTCTTAAAACCTGTTTTTACTTTGTCGGCATGGCGTATTGTGTGTAGGTTGATGAGGGGAAAAAAACTCTAATACATTTTAGATTAAGGCTGTAACGTAACAAAAGGTACAGTACAGTGCACTACTAACTACTAGCTGGTCAAAAGTAGTGCACTACATTATGAATAGGGTGCTATTTGAGAAACAGCTTTTTTTCAATTGTGGTTGGTGTTTCAGATTGATAAGCAGCAGTTTGTTGAGACTGAGAACATTGAACAACTTGTATGCTGTGGCAGAGATGCTGGGAGGCTCGTCGCACCTGGAGGGCTGTCTGGCCTGCCTCACAGCTCACACCATCTTCCTCTGTATGGAGACACAGTACAAGAGGGTGGGAGACCCTCACCCATCCACACAACTTGGGTTGTAAAATATGCTAACTTTCCCCAGATTCCCAGGTTTCCAGATATCGAGATTGGAAGTGCAAACTACTGACTACTGTAAGTCGGTCTGGATAAGAGTGTCAGCTAAATGACAATAACAACAAAAAGATTCCATGAATCAGAAGGGAATGAGAAGGAAATGTGGAATCCTTCAAGGATTTCTGGAAATCCTGGGACTTTTGAGACACAAAACAGAATTCTGCAACCCTGCATGCTACTTAATGTATGCTGACAACAAAGCTCCACCAAGTAGAGCTAATGTACTTTAAAAATGCTTTGTAGTTATCCAATTTAGATTGAGGACAAACCGATTTAATAGATTTCATGCTAATCAGCAGCCCTATTTTAGAGTTGGAAAGAAAGGCCCCCTCATAGAAATTGCTTGAAATTAAAGGGTATTTTGTTCCCACACTGAAGGTCTTTATCGCTGTCATGTAATCCATCAAGAAATTTGATCAATGGTTTTTATCTTCATGTTGCAATTTAGTAAGTCTGAATTAGGAGAAAGGAACCCAAATCAGTACAGCAAAGGGAACATGAGATGTGAGGCATTGATATTAATATAATCACCTTTATGATATACAGTCAGTTAAAATGGCAGCGAGCAGTGCAGCTCTAACAGTAGAGCCCAAACAAGCAGATATAGACGATCTGATTTTAAATGTGATTTAAAATGTACCTCTTTAGTAATTTAGCAGACGCTCTTATCCAGAGCGACTTATAGTATACTATTACTACACAAATGCCTTTCTCAGATCCAGCTCTACCGGTTGGCACAGACAACCATATAGGATTTGATTTATTCCTGTGATCCATTGATTCAGACTCCTCGTGGGAGTCATAAAGGGGCTTACATGTTAACGTCATCCTACCTGGAAATAATGTGGAGACTTGGTCATGTGCCTAAAGGAAATCCTTGTGGGAAAATAGATCATTGTA
Source organism: Oncorhynchus kisutch (assembly GCF_002021735.2). Classification (NCBI taxonomy): domain Eukaryota; kingdom Metazoa; phylum Chordata; class Actinopteri; order Salmoniformes; family Salmonidae; genus Oncorhynchus; species Oncorhynchus kisutch. Next base: position 19,742,960 of record NC_034181.2, on the reverse strand, counting down.
ATTTAGGAGGATAAATGCTATTCCTCTTGGCCAGTCCTACGCATGTAATGGGACCCCAATAAGAGATATGGGTTACGTCCCAATAATCTCTCCATCCTCCTGAAGTGTGCACTTATTTACTACACCCAAACATTTTAAAAGTTTTAGATTGGTGTAATGAAAGTGCGTGCCTGCCTGCCCCTGTACCTGTTTCAATGGGGCCTGCTACCCCACGGGGTCTTCTCCTCACCGACCCTCTAGCGAGCCACTCTCTCTCTCTTTTCCCAGGGGGAGGGTCCACTCTCTCTCTCTTTTCCCAGGGGGAGGGTCCACTCTCTCTCTCTTTTCCCAGAGGGAGGGTCCACTCTCTCTCTCTTTTCCCAGGGGGAAAAAATGCTCCGGCAGAAAACAAAGTATTCTGATTGTATAACAACGGTCTGAGAGAGGAGGTTCTCAGATTTCTGTAGGTATACATTGTATTTCACAAATCTACATTTTGAGGTCAGTAGCAACTATTTTACAAAGAAGATATTAGATATGGCTTTGAGATCCTCGAGCGCTTGAAATACGCATTGGCCATTGCATTGGGCAGTAGGATACAACTTCAACGTTTTTTTGGGGAACATTACATGTAATACATGGCTACTAGCAGTGGGTATTACATTTAGAGTTAGTGATCTAGCTAATGTGTTTAAAGTTTCCACTTTCTCAGGTGGTGAATTAGCCCCAAATAAATTGGCCTATGATATTAGATCACATAAAGATGCAGGCAAATTCATCTCTATTAAAAATAGATTTTAAAATTGGAAAATTCTATGGCCCTATTTTAACAGTAAAATACAACAATACCTTGTTTATTAAATACCATATCGGTAGTCTATTACACTTTTTAATAAAGCACAGTGAATGACTTTATAGACTATAGTAATAATATACCATTTAGCAGATGCTTTTATCCAAAGCGACGTAGTCATTGCGTGCCTACATTTTATGTTTGGATGGTAACAGGAATCTAACCCACTATCCTGGAGTTGCAAGCACCATGCTCTACCAACTGAAAACCAGGTGAAAATCTTAGTTTGGAGCCCTGGGCAAGCTAGAGGGAATGTCCATATGCCTGTCATTTTCTTTCAAATCCATGAAGTGAACAAGTGCACACTTTGGGAGAAAGGTGAGATTATTAGGAAGCAACCCATGGGCTCTCGTATATTGGTGAAATATTGTTATATACTGTATGTCTCAGCATTAAGACTCCTTTATGGCCTATCAGATAGCTGGTTGCATAGGCCTACAAAGTACAGCCTACATCCCAAAAAGGCCCAATAAGGCTCATTATATTAGAGACTGTATCGCCCCCTAATGAAAATAAAGTGACAGGGACTTTGTGAAATCGTCCATCACTGTTTTCATAGACGGAAAAGGAGTCGTAATGGAGAGCATCTATGCGGCTTGGCTGTAAATCGACATTTGACAAAGTGATTTATATGAAACTGGTACCATAGAAAAGTTATAGTACACTATGTACAGGAATAAGTGTGTCATTGGTCTTCCAATCTTATCTGGATTTCTATTCGACCAGACAGGTTTGATATGGGATGATTTGAACCATTGGCTTGATTTTATATTTTATGAGGGCTCATTTGAAATGACTTCTTAACTGAGCACACCTAAAAGATTAACTACAGTAAATTTGACAAAATGTACATCATAAGTTGATTATTATTATGTATTTTTTGCATTTTAGCTAACCCTAATCCTTTTCCTTACCTTAATCTGATTCTCCTAACCTGCTCTGTTATTTATCCTAACCTGCTGCGTAAGTTCTCCTAAACCTGCTCCAAAAAGTCAAGTCTGACAAAAGCTTGATACACTACCTTCTAGCCATGAACCTCCTTCCTGTCCACTTAGAACATGAGGGGGTGAGGTCAAGGTTGAGAGAGACACAAGTCTACTCTCCTTATTGGTGAAAGGAAATTCTCCAGCTTGAAAATAAAGTTGGCAATCTTCCAACATGAAATAATTGAACTTAAACTATGTATAGCAAGGATAGTTATGAAATTGAAATGTTTAATTTTGTCTCTTTTCAGCTTTTGAAGAAGATTGCCAAATTCATCCAGGAGCAGAATGGTAAGATCTATGCCGCACGAGGTCTTCTCCTCATCGACCCTATTGAGAGAGGCCTCAGAGGTATATCCTTCTACACCAAGCAGTTTTAGAGACATCAAAGCAACATGTCTATTTTTGAAAGGAGCCAGGAGCCAGACTCAGACTGTCCCAAATGGCACCCTACTGTATTAAGGCTACTACTTTGTAAGGTAGTGCACCATATAGGAAATGGTGCCTATTGGGATGCAGTCTCAATACATGCTAGGGACACAGGGTAAACCAGTTACTCTTAGCCAATAGAAAAAACACTATTTAGAATTAGTATTCTGCTTTTTTTCAGTACCCACAGAAAACTTGGCCATTTGAGGGCATTTGGAAACGCCTTCAATGCGTTCGCCTTCATTAAGTCTGTCAGAAATGGTTTACCTTGCAGATGTAAACACAGAAATACAAACTGCTTGTATTACAATAACAGCACAATGAGTTGGGTGATGCAGCCTGATATTAGATGTTAAAGTTGGTGCTGGGCTAGCTCCATATTGATGTGTTGTGCAGTGCTAGCTAGTTAGTTTCACAGTGACCTGCTGCTGATGTGCGACCGAGTGGTTATGTGGTATTACCACAGATGCATCCCAAATAGCACCCTATTCTCTTTACAGTGCACGACTTTTGACCAGAGCCCCATAAGGAATAGGGTGCCATTTGGGACACATACCCAGAGCACTGTGTGGTATGCTCCCCTCCAGAACCCCTTCCTGCCTGCCTGTGAATGGAAACCAGGAGTCTGGACAGCTCACAGAAAACCTTATATTTAATCCATTTCATCTGCATTAAATCATAGGGTGCAGAAACAGTCTCTGTTCTCCAAGTGTGTGGGGTGCAGCCTGAGTGACTGACTCAACATCCAAATTAATTGTACAGAGGGCTGGGGCAGGCAGTGAAATATGACTGAAATTGTTTGCAGCTGAGGACCTCCTCCTCTTGTATGATTTCATTACCTGCATCCTAAATGGAACCCTAATCCCTATATAGTGCACTACTTTTGACCAGAGCTCCATAGACTCTGGTCGAAAGTAGTGAACTATAGGATAGGGTGTCATTTCTGAAATAGACCTTGGCTTTATGGAGACCTCCTGGATTATTTCTCCAGCACTGCAGAGCGTCTGATTTTGGCCTGGGAGCGGCAGGGAGAGCAGAGTGGAGATGGACAGAAATGTTACACCTGCCCTGTTTTTCCTCCATGCCCTCTCAATGCACCCAAACAAATGAGATGTCTGCATTTTCTAATATCTGATATGAAGTCTTGACTATTGCTGCCCAAGTACAGTATGTGTCTGTTGATGTACATTTTTAGAGACATTTTGCAATGCCTTTAAACATTGTACTTTAACTGAACATAAGTAACCATCTTTGAAGACAGGAGCCTGGACAGATAAAATCTACAATACTGTGGTGAGTTTCTATGGAAGCATTTATTTGCCCAAACTCAATTGGAAATGAAATGGGAAAATCACAAATCAATATCATGTTGGCAATTCCTTTTCCTAAATGTGAATGCATTTTCTGTGACATAATTGTGATTGAAATGCAAAATAAGATATTGCATGATCATTTTCATGATTGAGTACGCATAGTGTCACGTTCCGACCTTAGTTCTTTTGTTTTGTCTTTGTTTTATTATGGTCAGGGCGTGAGTTAGGTGGGTTGTGTTAGGCGGGAGACTCCGGCAGCGCTGGAGAGGAGGAAGGCTCTGATAGCGCTAGACAGGCGGGAGACTCCGGCAGCGCTGGAGAGGAGGAAGGCTCTGGCAGCGCTAAACAGGCGGGAGACTCCGGCAGCGCTGGAGAGGAAGGCTCTGGTAGCGCTAAACAGGCGGGAGACTCCGACAGCGCTGGAGAGGAGAAAGGCTCTGGCAGCGCTGAACAGGCGAGGCACTGGTGGTACTGGGCCGAGGACACGCACACGAAGCCTGGTGCGAGGAGCTGCCACCGGAGGACTGGTGTGTGAAGGTGGTACAGGATGGACCGGACCGTGAAGGTGAACTGGAGAGCCTGAGAGCAGGACTGGCACAGGACGTGCAAGGCTAGGTAGGTACACAGGAGGCCTAGTGCGTGAGGCTGGCACACTCTTCACCAGCCGGCTAACACGCACCTCAGGACGAGTATGGAGCGCTGACCCAGATGCCATCAAATCCCCGACACGCTCCGTCGGGCGAATATTGTATCTAAAGCACCAACCTAGCAACTCCCTCATAACTCTCTCCTCCACTTTCCCCATTAACTCCTTCACAGTCTCTGCTTCACTCACCTCCAACACCGGCTCTGGTCTCCTCCTTGGCTCCTCACGATAAACAGGGGGAGTTGGCTCAGGTCTGAACCCTGACTCTGCCACACTCTCCCTGAGCCCCCCCCCCCAATACATTTTTGGGGCTGACTCTCGGGCTTCCATCCGCGTCGCCGTGCTGCCTCTTCATACCAGCGCCTTTCCGCTTTGGGGCGGCGATATTCTCCAGGCTGTGTCCAGGGTCCTTTTCCATCCAATATCTCCTCCCACGTCCAGAAGTCCTGTGATCGCTGCTCCTCACGATAAACAGGAGGAGTTGGCTCAGGTTTGAACCATGACTCTGCCGCACTCTCCCTGAGCCCCCCCCCCCCAAGACATTTTTGGGGCTGACTCTCGGGCTTCCTTCTGCGCCGCCGTGCTTGTCTCTTCGATTCCATTCTCCTATAGCCCTATTCGCACTGCTCCAGCGAATCCCAGGCGGGCTCCGGCACTCTCTCTGGGTCGACCGCCCACCTGTCTATTTCCTCCCAAGTCGTATATTCCAACCTTGGTTGCTCCTGCTGCCTGTCACCACGCTGCTTGGTCCTGGTGTGGTGGGTGATTCTGTTACGGTTTTCTTCCGTCGAAAGAGAGTCGGACCAAAATGCAGCGTCGTTAATACGATACATCTTTAATGAAGATGACACACGAAAATACAAAACAACAAACGGAACGTGAAAACCTATACAGCCTATCTGGTGAAATACAAAACACTGAGACAGGAACAATCACCCACAAAACACTCAAAGAATATGGCTGCCTAAATATGGTTCCCAATCAGAGACAACGAGAATCACCTCCCTCTGATTGAGAACCGCCTCAGGCAACCATAGACTTTGCTAGAACACCCCACTAAGCCTCAATCCCAAAACCTACAAAAAAAAAACATAAATAAACACAACACAAAATAAACCCATGTCACACCCTGGCCTGACCAAATAAATATAGAAAACACAAAATACTAAGACCAGGGCGTGACAGGTTGTCTATGTTCGTTTTTCTATGTTGTGTTTTGTGTTTGGCCTGGTATGGTTCTCAATTAGAGGCAGATGTCGTTAGTTGTCTCTGATTGAGAATCATACTTAGGTAGCCTTAATTTTGTTTGCCATTTAGTTTCTTCATTTCCTCGTTCAACCTGTGTTGATTGTCAATCGAACACTGTGGGTGGCGTTTCGGTAACGTGAGGCAGAAGAGGTTGCCTGTGTTGCTGGCAACAGTTACTTTCGGTCGTAGCTGTGTCGATATGATGCCTTTTTTTGGCTGTCCCGGCAACAACAGCCAGTGTGAAACCCCACAGAAGAAGAAGAAGAACAGAACGTGTTGCAAAGAGTTTGTGGGAGGAGACTATTAAAGCTCAGTGGAGAGGACACGGGAGACACTAATAGCTAGTTAATATGGCAAATTGGCTATTATAGGTAGCTAGCTACCGATAGGTTAGATAGCTTGCTATTAGCCTAGGAGCATCCAGACGCAGAACAATGAGCAAGATATTTCACCAGATGCATCCGGTTGGCGTTTCCACTCTACCAAATATGGTGATGAGAGGAAGCCCAGTTGCCGGCAGTGGGAGAATATGGAGCGAGATGGATTTTGGCAGACGTGCTAATTTTCACATCATTTAAACATTTGATATCAATACAGTTTTCTGTTCCCAAAAATAGAATCTGTTACTAACAGAGTGGATTAAGTTTTGTGGATCTTACCCTTTCCAAAGTAAAAAACAATTGCGTTCTTTAGGAGTGCAAGGGCGAATTGAGTTATTGCATATGCTCACTTCACAGAGTAGGCGTTCCCTAATAGAAATATGAAAATACATGATAGAATGCGCCAGTAGGATCTCACTAGCTCATGCTTGGCTCTGCCACCCTCCTTGCTTGTTCTGCCCACTGCGACCATTTTTTCCCCCATTGGAAACGTCAGGCTTTGGTCTATCTTGGTTTGTTATAAAACATATATTTGATACAGAGAAGGAGCTACCAGATGCGTCATAATTGCCTGGAAGTAAAGGCATACTGGGAGCCACATTTTAAAGGAAATACATTGAATACATGGAGCAGGATGGAAAAACTCATATGAAAACACGATTTAAATGTATTTTTTCTGAAGAGGTCACCGTTCAATTAATACATTACATATATACAGTGCCTTGTGAAAGTATTCAGACCCTTTGACTTTTTCCACATTTAGTTACGTTACAGCCTTGTTCTAAAATGGAATTTAAAAAAACATTCTCCGCAATCTACACACAATACCCCATAATGACAAAGCAAAAACAGGTTTTTAGAAATGTTTGCAAATTTACAAAAAATAAAAAACAGAAATAACTTATTTACATTTCTGCAGCATTGAAGGTCCCCAAGAACATATTGGCTTCCATCATTCTGAAATGGAAGAAGTTTGGAACCACCAATACTTTTCCTAGAGCTTGCCACCCTGTCAAACTGAGCAATTGGGGGAGAAGGGCTTTGGTCAGGGAGGTAATCAATAACCTGATGGTCACTCTGACAGAGCTCTAGAGTTCCTCTGTGGAGATGGGAGAATCTTCCAGAAGGACAACCATCTCTGCAGTATTCCACCAGACAGACGGAAGCCACTCCTCAGTAAAAGGCACATGACAGTCCACTTGAATTTAGCCAAAAGGCACCTAAAGGACTCTCAGACCATGAGATTCTCTGGTCTGATGAAACCAAGATTAAATTCTTTGGCCTGAATGCCAAGCCTGGCACCATCCCTATGGTGAAGCATGGTGGTGGCATCATCATGCTGTGGGGATGTTTTTTAGCGGCAGGGACTGGGAGACTAGTCAGGATTAAGGGAAAGATGACCGGATGACTCGAATGTAATTGCTGCAAAAGTGCTTCAACAAAGTACTGGGGAAAGAGTCTGAACACATATATGTAAATGTGATATAATTTTTTTTTTATAAATTCGTTTTTTTTCTACATCATTATGGGGTATTGTGTGTAGATTGAGTGAATACATTTTTTGGGGGGAGCGATGTTAGACTGCATATCATTGTTTCCTCTTCAGAGTGCACTGTGCACAAGTAATATATTGTAGAATTTCGCTTGACCGTGAGTTCCACAAGTTCTGTTCCACAAGTTTTTTTTAAATAAAAATGATGTGTGTGTATTTACAGTATCAGGGATGGGCATCTTTGATGTGGTTGGGGCCACAAAAAAGTGGACCTCATCATGAGGGGCCGCGGTGGCTCATGGGTCTGCGTACGAGGAGTGACAGCACATACACTGATTTGATTTGGCTTCATTCTCTCGTTGATACATTTCACACCTTCCCAATCCAGACCAAAAGACATATTTAAGTTACACACGAGGACTCAGAAAATTGTAAAGGAATAACATTAGGAAACAAGAATATCAACCTACAGCGGTCAAATGATTTATAAGTAGAAGCAAGCACCAACAGCTTAATAAAATGTGTGAAACACACATGAAAACAGAATTATTATAATAATATTGGGAATATATCTATGATTAAAATAAAGAGAATGGAATATAATAAGACGAGTTGAGTTGCAACCACCAATCGTGTGTGGATCGCTATTTCTAAAATCAATATGGACAGCGCCTGGTGCTGAACGTTAAATTGGCAAATTTACTAACAAGGCTTTGTTGTCACACTAAGAAATAAGAGGTAGGCTTACCAGTTTGACAGATGCAATTATGCCTCCCTAAAATTGAGTTGCTCCCCTTTTTGCCCTCAAAACACTCTCAATTCGTCGGGGCATGAACAATACAAGGTGTCGAAAGCGTTCCACAGGGATACAGGCACATGTTGACCCCAATGCTTCCCACAGTTGTGTCAAGTTGGCTGGATGTCCTTTGGGTGCTTGACCATTCTTGATACACATGAGAAACAATTGAGCGTGAAAAACCCAGCAACGTTGCAGTTGACACACACCGGTGTGTGTGTCACAATTCTCATTTGCAGTTGAGAATTCATTTTCTTTTCGTCACAATTCATGGTGTCACAACAAGGAAATGAAATGGCAAACATAAGAAATGTATGTGTTGTTCTGGATAGTACCATGGAAATTACATTTTTTGGGGCATTTCAATTTGAATTTTGTCACAAATGCATACCCATTTAGGGAAAGGAATTGCAAAAATGATATTGATTTATCATTTAACCATTACAATTTAAGATTGAATTATGTCACTCATAGGCATCCATAAGGTTTAAGACACAGTCATGCCACACAGGATGTGTACAACAGATTCCATATGGGCAATTGTACGGGTAATAGAGGGATGCTGAGACTCAGATTCTTCACTTTAAAATGTTTGTCAAAGAAAAAAACTATGTTTGCAAAGTTAAATAAACCATACAACTCTATGCACAAGGACTGCTTTAACAATTTACACTTTAACAATTTACATTTTCTATAAAAAACACATTACTTGAAGAACAGTGCAGATGAAAATGGTGCCTTCACTCTGTTACCAAACTTTGCATCTGCACTGTTCCTCAAGTAAATGTGTTTTTGTACTATTTTCTGTGGAAATTCTTAAAAGTAGTCATTGTGCATGGAATTGCCCATATGCCTGTCCTCATAGTCTTTCTGCACTGCGTACCAAATTACTCTGTAGCAATCGAATACCATCAAAAACTGCTCAATGGGAGAAATCTAAAAGTATCTGTGAGTAGTGAGACTGCGTGAGAGCAATTTCTGTAATCTAATGATGGATAGAAATATGTGGCATGTTATTGAATTGAAATATGGCTGGTCTTGCTTTCCAAGACTGACATTATATTTTTCCTCGTTCACCCCATGCTGTAACTAAATCTAGAAAATCTTTGAGACCATGTCATTGCTCCAGAGCAATTTGTATTTACTCTCCTGCTGTGCAGTTCCCATCTACTCTGTTTTATATTGGTGGAATCATATGACAGTATTACAGCCACTCTGACAGCACAGTGTTTTTGTCCCAAGATTTTCAAGAGCACTAAAAATCATGTCTTGAATCTATTTACCTCACTCAAGCACATCTATAAGGCTTGTGTAAGTTATTGCATATCACAAAGAACATAATTTTTCCATTGAGATCCCAACCCATTTTCATCAACAAGTGTCATGTTGTGAAACAGTTTACTAACTCATAATGACAATGTCTCAACGTAGTGTTTTTCAACACTCAGTCAGGCCTAACCCAAACTGTGTCTGTGAATGTTCTGCCTGTAGAGAGAGACATCGTTTTTAATTCAGATACCTTTACTTTTTACACATTTTGTTACACACAGGAAACAGGCACTGTACGCCATTTAGCAGACACTTTAATCCATACGTATGGGTGGCTCTGGGAATTTAACCCACAATCCTGGCGTTTCAAGCAACATGCCCTACCAACTGAGCCGTACAAGACCACATAGCCCTATTTGTTCATCGGGTGCTGGTGCAGACCTGGTCCTGGTGGAACAAAGTGCACACACAGATTATTATTTTCATTAGAAATTCCTGCCAGGCACCTCTGTACATACACATGTCTTTGTAAAGGAATGTAAACTGCTCTTTTATAAGTAGCTGTTGAGAAGGGTGTCCGTTGGACCGTTGCCATGTTCAAAGAAAGTATAAACTCTTAGCAAAGGGAATGTGTTCGTGCTGTTTCAGTCATACATTCTTTTATGCCCACTGGACAGTGTTGCAATAGTGTCGTCCCGCAGCAGGCCCTCAGTGGACCTGCCGTGGAATTTCACCGTTCGGGGGGGAAGTGTGTGATGAACGGTCCTCTGGCGTAATTGCTCCAGACCGCAGTGTAGGAAAACAGACCTTGAGCAGTTAATGGATTGAAAAATGTGTCATTAACAGACGACCGTGCCGTGTCTATTTCCCCATGTTGCCTCTCCTGTTCCACCACAGTATTGTCTAGGAAAAAGACCAATGCCCTGGGTGGTTTCCTGGTGTCAACCTGCCAAAATGCTGATCGCTTTAGAAACCTGTCAGATGTGAATATGGTAAAATAAAGATACATGTAAATGAAATACTTGATAGTTGAGGAGTTTTCTCAGAACAGCTTTAAAATAACCGAATGGCTTTGATATAACCAACATTTATTTGTCCCTTTTGCACCCGAGTATCCCTACTTGCACATCATCATCTGCACAACTCTCACTCGAGTGTTAATGCTAAATTGTAATTATTTCACCTCTATGGCCTATTTATTGCCTTACCTCCCTACTATTCTACATTTGCACACACTGTACATACATTTTTTCTATTGTATTGACTGTACGTTTGGTTATGTGTAATTCTGTGTTGTTGTTTTTGTCGCACTGCTTTGCTTTATCTTGACCAGGTCTCATAAAATAAAATAAATTGTATAATATAGTCAGTTAATAAATAGTGGTTGAGCACGGTGATGTGTGAGGTGTAGTTGTGTGATGGTGATGTCAATAGTGTGTGATTAGAGCCATAGAGATGAGAGTAGCTAGCTAACTGACATTTGTTTGACATATCCCCAAAAAGATGTTTAGGGGGCTTTTTTTTCACTGAGCTTTTCTTACATTTAGCAGATCCCAAGCTGTCTGGACTAGAGCCCTGAGGAGGCCGGGGCTGGTTGCATCTGGTTCTGTCACAGCATCACCTGGTCTTGGGTGGGTGGGTCCACCTCTACACCTCCAGACTGAGGACCACCTGAACCTTCAGCCGGCTGAACATCATACTAGCCCTCCTGGCTCCCATTCTGACTACTGTGTCTCTACAATCTCCCCTGTACTCTTCTCCCTTGTACTGTTCTATACTCCACTTTACTAACTCAGCTACAGTAAATGATGCTGGGGACATAGTACAGAACAACATTTAAATCCCATTTTAAAGTGAGAGAAAATGGGATTTGACAATTAGGATGTTTTTGTAATCAAATCAAATCAAATCAAATTTATTTATATAGCCCTTCGTATATCAGCTGATATCTCAAAGTGCTGTACAGAAACCCAGCCTAAAACCCCAAACAGCAAGCAATGCAGGTGTAGAAGCACGGTGGCTAGGAAAAACTCCCTAGAAAGGCCAATACCTAGGAAGAAACCTAGAGAGGAACCAGGCTATGTGGGGTGGCCAGTCCTCTTCTGGCTGTGCCGGGTGGAGATTATAACAGAACATGGCCAAGATGTTCAAATGTTCATAAATGACCAGCATGGTCGAATAATAATAAGGCAGAACAGTTGAAACTGGAGCAGCAGCACAGTCAGGTGGAAGTTGAAACTGGAGCAGCAGCATGGCCAGGTGGACTGGGGACAGCAAGGAGTCATCATGTCAGGTAGTCCTGGGGCATGGTCCTAGGGCTCAGGTCAGTTGAAACTGGAACAGCAGCATGGCCAGGTGGACTGGGGACAGCAAGGAGTCATCATGTCAGGTAGTCCTGGGGCATGGTCCTAGGGCTCAGGTCCTCCGAGAGAGAGAAAGAAAGAGAGAAGGAGAGAATTAGAGAACGCACACTTAGATTCACACAGGACACCGAATAGGACAGGAGAAGTACTCCAGATATAACAAACTGACCCCAGCCCCCCGACACATAAACTACTGCAGCATAAATACTGGAGGCTGAGACAGGAGGGGTCAGGAGACACTGTGGCCCCATCCGAGGACACCCCCGGACAGGGCCAAACAGGAAGGATATAACCCCACCCACTTTGCCAAAGCACAGCCCCCACACCACTAGAGGGATATCTTCAACCACCAACTTACCATCCTGAGACAAGGCTGAGTATAGCCAACAAAGATCTCCGCCACGGCACAACCCAAGGGGGGGGCGCCAACCCAGACAGGATGACCACAACAGTGAATCAACCCACTCAGGTGACGCACCCCCTCCAGGGACGGCATGAGAGAGCCCCAGCAAGCCAGTGACTCAGCCCCTGTAATAGGGTTAGAGGCAGAGAATCCCAGTGGAAAGAGGGGAACCGGCCAGGCAGAGACAGCAAGGGCGGTTCGTTGCTCCAGAGCCTTTCCGTTCACCTTCCCACTCCTGGGCCAGACTACACTCAATCATATGACCCACTGAAGAGATGAGTCTTCAGTAAAGACTTAAAGGTTGAGACCGAGTTTGCGTCTCTGACATGGGTAGGCAGACCATTCCATAAAAATGGAGCTCTATAGGAGAAAGCCCTGCCTCCAGCTGTTTGCTTAGAAATTCTAGGGACAATTAGGAGGCCTGCGTCTTGTGACCGTAGCGTACATGTAGGTATGTACGGCAGGACCAAATCAGAGAGATAGGTAGGAGCAAGCCCATGTAATGCTTTGTAGGTTAGCAGTAAAACCTTGAAATCAGCCCTTGCTTTGACAGGAAGCCAGTGTAGAGAGGCTAGCACTGGAGTAATATGATCACATTTTTTGGTTCTAGTCAGGATTCTAGCAGCCGTATTTAGCACTAACTGAAGTTTATTTAGTGCTTTATCCGGGTAGCCGGAAAATAGAGCATTGCAGTAGTCTAACCTAGAAGTGACAAAAGCATGGATTAATTTTTCTGCATCATTTTTGGACAGAAAGTTTCAGATTTTTGCAATGTTACGTAGATGGAAAAAAGCTGTCCTCGAAATGGTCTTGATATGTTCTTCAAAAGAGAGATCAGGGTCCAGAGTAACGCCGAGGTCCTTCACAGTTTTATTTGAGACGACTGTACAACCATTAAGATTAATTGTCAGATTCAACAGAAGATCTCTTTGTTTCTTGGGACGTAGAACAAGCATCTCTGTTTTGTCCGAGTTTAATAGTAGAAAGTTTGCAGCCATCCACTTCCTTATGTCTGAAACACATGCTTCTAGCGAGGGCAATTTTGGGGCTTCACCATGTTTCATTGAAATGTACAGCTGTGTGTCATCTGCATAGCAGTGAAAGTTTACATTATGTTTTCGAATAACATCCCCAAGAGGTAAAATATATAGTGAAAACAATAGTGGTCCTAAAACGGAACCTTGAGGAACACCGAAATTTACAGTTGATTTGTCAGAGGACAAATCATTCACAGAGACAAACTGATATCTTTCCGACAGATAAGATCTAAACCAGGCCAGAACATGTCCGTGTAGACCAATTTGGGTTTCCAATCTCTCCAAAAGAATGTGGTGATCGATGGTATCAAAAGCAGCACTAAGGTCTAGGAGCACGAGGACAGATGCAGAGCCTCGGTCCGATGCCATTAAAATGTCATTTACCACCTTCACAAGTGCCGTCTCAGTGCTATGATGGGGTCTAAAACCAGACTGAAGCATTTCGTATACATTGTTTGTCTTCAGGAAGGCAGTGAGTTGCTGCGCAACAGCCTTCTCTAACATTTTTGAGAGGAATGGAAGATTCGATATAGGCCGATAGTTTTTTATATTTTCTGGGTCAAGGTTTGGCTTTTTCAAGAGAGGCTTTATTACTGCCACTTTTAGTGAGTTTGGTACACATCCAGTGGATAGAGAGCCGTTTATTATGTTCAACATAGGAGGGCCAAGCACAGGAAGCAGCTCTTTCAGTAGTTTAGTTGGAATAGGGTCCAGTATGCAGCTTGAAGGTTTAGAGGCCATGATTATTTTCATCATTGTGTTAAGAGATATAGTACTAAAACACTTGAGCGTCTCTCTTGATCCTAGGTCCTGGCAGAGTTGTGCAGACTCAGGACAACTGAGGTTTGGAGGAATACGCAGGTTTAAAGAGGAGTCCGTAATTTGCTTTCTAATAATCATAATCTTTTCCTCAAAGAAGTTCATGAATTTATCACTGCTAAAGTGAAAGTCATCCTCTCTTGGGGAATGCTGCTTTTTAGTTAGCTTTGCGACAGTATCAAAAAGGAATTTCGGATTGTTCTTATTTTCCTCAATTAAGTTAGAAAAATAGGATGATCGAGCAGCAGTAAGGGCTCGGTACTGCACGGTACCGTCCTTCCAAGCTAGTCGGAAGACTTCCAGTTTGGTGTGGCGCCATTTCCGTTCCAATTTTCTGGAAGCTTGCTTCAGAGCTCGGGTATTTTCTGTGTACCAGGGAGCTAGTTTCTTATGAGATTTTTTTTTAGTTTTTAGGGGTGCAACTGCATCTAGGGTATTGCGCAAGGTTAAATTGAGATCCTCAGTTAGGTGGTTAACTGATTTTTGTCCTCTGGCGTCCTTGGGTAGGCAGAGGGAGTCTGGAAGGGCATCAAGGAATCTTTGTGTTGTCTGTGAATTTATAGCACGACTTTTGATGTTCCTTGGTTGGGGTCTGAGCAGATTATTTGTTGCAATTGCAAACGTAATAAAATGGTGGTCCGATAGTCCAGGATTATGAGGAAAAACATTAAGATCCACCACATTTATTCCATGGGACAAAACTAGCTCCAGCGTATGACTGTGACAGTGAGTGGGTCCAGAGACATGTTGGACAAAACCCACTGAGTCGATGATGGCTCCGAAAGCCTTTTGGAGTGGGTCTGTGGACTTTTCCATGTGAATATTAAAGTCACCAAAGATTAGAATATTATCTGCTATGACTACAAGGTCCGATAGGAATTCAGGGAACTCAGTGAGAAACGCTGTATATGGCCCAGGAGGCCTGTAAACAGTAGCTATAAAAAGTGATTGAGTAGGCTGCATAGATTTCATGACTAGAAGCTCAAAAGACGAAAATGTCATTTTTTTTTTTGTAAATTGAAATTTGCTATCGTAAATGTTAGCAACACCTCCGCCTTTGCGGGATGCACGGGAGATATGGTCACTAGTGTAGCCAGGAGGTGAGGCCTCATTTAAAACAGTAAATTCATCAGGCTTAAGCCATGTTTCAGTCAGGCCAATCACATCAAGATTATGATCAGTGATTAGTTCATTGACTATAATTGCCTTTGAAGTAAGGGATCTAACATTAAGTAGCCCTATTTTGAGATGTGAGGTATCATGATCTCTTTCAGTAATGACAGGAATGGAGGTGGTCTTTATCCTAGTGAGATTGCTAAGGTGAACACCGCCATGTTTAGTTTTGCCCAACCTAGGTTGAGGCACAGACACGGTCTCAATGGTGATAGCTGAGCTGACTACACTGACTGTGCTAGTGGCAGACTCCACTATGCTGGCAGGCTGGCAGACAGCCTGCTGCCTGGCCTGCACCCTATTTCATTGTGGAGCTAGAGGATGCATCCCCTTACTCCTACTTCTCTAGTTTTAAACTCAGTTTCCTATCATGTACATTATGCTGGGGCCGTAGTACAGAACAAAATCTTAAATTATGTCCTAAAGTGAAATAAGATATGCTAGAATATGACAGTTAGGAAAGTTATACGTCCCCTGACTCCTAATCCTCTAAAAGGTATTTTCTCTCTCTGTATTCATGCATTCTACTTGTATGTTGCATCAATGCTCAGATGGTTATTTTGTCAAATGTACCTGTGCCATGCATAGTGTTTGTTTTGTGTCTGCTGTTCAGTTTACCGTGCATTAATTGACTTGTGTGTATGTGTGTGGGTAGGCTATGGATGCACATTTGATTCCCTCAGCGTTAGGCTCAGAAGTGTTGTCTCCAATGCCTGTAGTTGCTGTGCAGATTGCCTCAGTCAGTTCAGTGGGTTCAGGGCAGGTGCATCTTAGCATCACAGGTGGCTGGTGGCACCTTCATTGGGGAGGATGGGCTCATAGTAATGGCTGGAACATAATTAATAGCATGGTATCAAGCCTGGTTTCCATGTGTTTGATACAATTCCATTTACTCCATTCCAGCCATTATTATGAGCCACCCTCCCCTCACCAGCCTCCTGTGCTTAGCATACTATCCTAGCAGCTATCTTATTTAGATTATCCTCATTTGTGCTCACTTTACTCTATAAACAAGCAAGTTAAAAACCTAAGATAATTGTTAACATCCCCAACTTCTTGATTTCTTTGTTCTTGTATTGATCAAGTGTATGAAAGATGGACATTAGATTGATAATATTTTTGCTAATGATATAGAGATGCAATCACCGTAGGACGGTTGAATATGACATTGCTCAGTGGAACTACATCCATTTCATAGCGATTCCTATAGAATGTCAAATGCTGAGGTTATTTAGTCAGACTGAAATCTCAACGTTTCCCTGTTAGTGCTATATTATTGATATTATCTAACACTACAAAATTCTTTAATTATAGATTTTATGGAATGTTTTGAGCGTAGGTAATAATGAAAGATATAACTAAGTCATTCACATCAACCATCCTCATTTATTGCAAATATAATTTAATTGTATTCTTAAAATGGCGATGTTGACCAACATGAAAATGTATTTAAACTGTCCTTTTTAACTTTACTGTTTAGTTTGATAAATTAGTATACCTTTTATGTTATTTTTTAAAAGTTGAAATGCATACTGTTTCTCAACTTGTGAATTGTATCACAATAAATCAAACATGTACATCTTCTATACCTGGATGCTGCAGAAGTTCATCTGGATTTTTTCCCCTTAAAGAAAACAAACCGGACACAGACTGCAATCTGTAATAGAAATGTTATCTGTAAATTGACATCATGTCGTTAAATAGATTTTGGGATAGAAAATTGGTCTGAGATCAGCCCTCCTCTTCATCCATACACTAATAGCATGGACTAAAACTGGTTTCACACAGACTGTGTGTGTACTGATGTCTTGTCAGAGTGTAATTTAGAGAGGAAAACTTGCAACCTAGGGTTGGAAAAACATCAGGACTTTCCAGAGAGCTGTTTTCAGTTCCAGGTAATATTTTCTCTTGTCAACAAGAGTTATAGAAGAGCACCAGCACTAATAAATCTCACTGAAAATAGTAGTATTTCTCTCTGTTAAACTAAACATTCACAGAAAAGTCATTCTGGGTATAACTAAGGAGGTGGAGAGAGATTTCTAGTAAGATTTGAAAAAGGGACACAGCTACGGCTCTGGTCAAAAGTAATGCACTACATAGGGAATAGGGTGCAATTTGGGACGCAAACACAGAACCTTCCCATGAGCTCTGTCGTAACTCTTGACTAAGAGAAATAAGAGCCCATCACCTGTTCTGGTTCCCTGTCCTCTCCCAAGCCGAGCCAAAGAAAGAGACTGCTGAACCATATCCCCTCTAGTTTTAGCTCGCACATCCTCTATTCAGCCATTCCTCAAACATAATTCGATCTCCCATCAACCTTTAATCACATGAATGCAGCTCTTTGTTACCTCATAGAGTAGAAGGAGATTTTCTCTTGCCCAAGCATGTCTAGTCAAACGAATGTCTGTCGTTAGCCACTCAGTCTCAAGTTACCCGTGACATTACCCTCCTGGTGGCACAGCATAGTAGGTGGTCATCCCTCCCCGGCCACAAAACAAGACCCTCAGCCGTGTGAGGAGTGTGGTTAGTCTGTGTGTCTTGTTGGACATGTGTGTGTCTGTGTGGACTACAGTATATCAGAGGAATGGGTGGTCTTGGTAGTTGGAAGGGGATTAGACAAACACTTCGATACTAAAAACTAAAACAGTCAGAGGGTGATAGGTGTGGAGTTTATGGTCCTGGATGAATCACATCTTCCATGATAGTAGGCTATGCATGGCTGGGGCTAAATTCAGTATCTATATCTGCGTCCCAAATGGCACCCTATTCCCTTTTTAGTGCACAAGGCTTTTGACCAGGGCCCATGGAGCTCTAGTCAAAAGTAGTTAATTATATAGGGAACAGGGTGCCATTTGGGGCACAACCTATGCTTGAGACCTGGAGCATTTGTCTTAACTGTGAAGCAGCTTGTCAGGTTTTCTTAACAGCCCTGTTCCTGGGGGTGCTGGATATAAACCTTACTAGACCCGAGTAATGCAGGGCTGCTTACATTTGCACAGGAGACAGTCCTAACAAAGAGTAATGAGGCCTGGATTTACTCCGACCAATGTCAACGGGGCGTCCATCTCTCTCTAATTTTCCCTGAAAGCAGTCACCCAGTCAACAGCTCCAAACGGAATGCATACCATGCTCCTACAAAGTTTGTCATTTGGAGTAGCTTGCTGCAGAAAGTCCAGAACTTTTGTAGTACGTCAAACTCGTTCTGTCATTTGCTTTATGGACTATGACCTCTTTATGTGTAGCACAATGCACACATAACTCTCTAACAAATGGCAAGGAAGCATAAATGAAAGAGTTAAACTAGTTGTGAGAATGTTGCTGATGCCACACTAAAACAAATTCACTCCCGTTGAAGTAATTCAGAATTCAGATGTTAAGGACATCCCTTGGTCATACTGTAGAAATTATAGGAAAGTCAACAGAGCAGTGAAGAACAAACTGTAATGACTATAAATGACCAGAGGGTGGAGATCATATATCATCATTGAGAATGATAGAGGCCTCTGGTGGCCAAAAGGCCACATTAGTCCTCTCTATCTCTGTATATACCAAACTGTAGTAGACTACTGCTTTACGGTACACTGCCAAATCACTACCCTAAAGTAAAACAACCAGAAGATGGCAGCAAATTCAAGGGCTGAGGAAATCAGCACAGCGTGTGATCATGAGGATGGTGGCATAAGGAATAATTTATATCTGGGTGGCAGATAGCAGTTAAGAGTGCTGAGCCAGTAACGGAAAGGTAACTGGTTCGAATCCCCGAGCCGACTAGGTAAAAAAATTGTCTGTGCCCTTGAGCAAAGCACTTAATTAACCCTCATTGCTCCTGTAAATTGCTCTGGATAACAACATCTGCTAAATTACCAAATATCTGAATATCCAACCAACAACTTAGATTTGTTTGCTTTAATATAGTTATCAAACAAAGGACATTATGGATTTTTACACTCCATTCAAGTATACAGTTAGCATAACATACTGTCGCCATTCAGCTGTCACTGTACTGTACCCTCATAAAACAGAGGATGACAGTTTGGTAGCACCATTATCTTTTTAAAGTATAATGAAATAATGAGACACACATTATTGTACAAAAAAAACTGAAAGGAAAAAGGGAAAAAATGCAATTAAAATCCCTGACTGTTACAACAATAAGTTACTAATATGTTTGCTTGAAAAGATGAGATTGTTTGTGAATGTTGAAAAGGAAACATATGCATGAGAAAATAAAAATGACTTTATTTCTCTCAATAATATAAGGCACTGAGGGACATTAGTTGTATCCCTCCATTTTAACTACCGTACTACCGCCACTACTGTCGTGGTGTGGAGTGGACTAATGTCTGCCATTTGGTCACAGTTTTTACATTGGAAAAGGAACTTCTCAGGCACTTGGGACGGGTACTGGGGTTGAATACAGATGTCAGAATGGGAAACATGACAGAATAACTTAAAGATAGAGCATGTTGACCATAGAAATCTATACCACAGACTTAAATATTGGTGAGGGTAACAACCTTGTACTTCAAAATAATGACATCTACATTTCCAAAGAAAAAGAAAATAGAAGACAGGTGAGATTACTACATCACAGGACATCTGTTTGTTAAACACTTCACAACAACAATGCACTTACTGGCAGTTAGTTATTGGATCCTAATGTATTGCATTGTACTATACTGTGTCCTCAATACTCATCGTCATTAAGCTACTTAGAGAGTAGCCTATATGAGGCCCTTACTTTATAAAGCAAATCTATTATTAGATCATGATCAATGAAGTCTGTAGTATTCCCAAATATGTCTTTGTTCATAGTTCAAGAAAGATTTTTGTCAGAGATATTCAACCTCTGTGGAAATTACCTTTGACCTTTGAATGTTCTATCATTTTTTTTTAAATAAGAAAGTGCAGCAGGATTCACTTTCATTACTGTACATCAGAGAATTTACACAGCACCCAAAAGTAGTGCACTATTTTGGGAATAAGGTGCTATTTGGTCTCATCATCACCTCTAGCGGGGAGCATTGGGAATGTATATTTCATGTCTAACCCAGGGGTGTGAGAAACTGCATCAGTCCCTTCTTGATCTCAACCAGAGAGCTGGGAGAGGCTGCCTGCTTTTGGGATAAACTAATGAGAGGGGATTGAATTTGAGATGACAGAAAGATACATCAAATGATCTGCCTAGGAAGGAGAGGGAATGTCTGAAAGAGGTGCGGTGGGCAGCTTGTCCATATAGCATTCCTAACTAGGAGGGGGATTCTTAACAGCTGTAGTCTTATTGGTGACAAGATAAAATAGGGGGGGGGGGGGGGGGGGGGTCTAGTGGTTGGGGACATTTTGGCAGTTTCTCTGTGGTGGTGATGGTTGCTCTGTTCTTCTCTTCCATCCTTTTACCTGTGGGTCACCTGGTTGTTCAGTAGCCCAGGGAAGGACTCCTCAGTCTCAGTGCTTAACGATCCACCTGAACAGGAAAGGGACAAATGGTCAACATTTAAAAACGGCTCAACGCTTCACACTTTCAAATCAAAGTTTGCCAGAGTAGTGTAATGTCAAGATGAAACCAAGTCCCACGACATCAGTTTAAGGGCAACTCCGCCACTTTTCAACCTCATGAATTATCTCCAGTACCAAACCAGTGTCTAAATATGTGAAAAGGGTGTATTTTTATGATCTGTAGTAAAATTATAAGAAGATTGGTCCTAAACAATGCTTGTCTGTGACATCATAGGGTAGGATTAAAAGTAAGAAAAGCAGTGATTTTCAAAACCCTCAACAAGTTTCTAGCCAGAGGGAGGGTATTTTCTTGCTCCCCAAGTCTCCGCGAATCTCATAGTGTTTGAAAATCACTCAAATGTTGTAACTTTTGATGATGTCATCTGGTAACTTTGTTTACACCGTTTTCACATATGTAGACACTGGATTGGAGCTGGAGATAATGAATATGAACTTGCCCTTTAACATCCATTAACTGTATACACCTCCTGCACAAATGAATGGCTGGATCTATACATCTTAACATTAGTCTACTTGTGAGGTCTGCAAACATCCAACTTTCATTTATGAAAGGGGTTGCGGAACAATGGCAGTAACACAGAATTTCTGAGGTAAAACAGTCACACAAATTGTGGCACATCATTGTCTTACCATTATGACAGCTGTACATCCATATACGGTGGCCGTCGTATCTACATCTACACTTCATTAAGTTGTTGGAGTAGTCGGACTCAGGCACCTCATAGTTAGGGTTAATAAAAACCTGTTGGAGAGAGAAAAATGCTGTGAATCATTATCCAACACAAAGAATGGAAATTAACATTGATAATCATAATTAGGGTTAGGGATGTATTTTTTGCTCAGTTGAATGAAAAAAGTCTATATGCATTTTTCATTTGTCCAATAAAATGTATTAATTCACTTTATTAGACCTCAATCGATAACATAGGATAATAGTGTAGAGGAATGGCCTTGGTTGCGTCCCTAATGGCACTACTTTTGACCAGAGCCTTACGGGCCCTGGGATATATAGGGAATAGGGTGTCATTTAGGACCCACTCCTTCAATGGAAAGACTTTAAGTAAGCAGAAAGGTAATTTACCTGGAATATGTAATCTCCGGGCTTGATGTCTGTGATGTCAATCCACTGGCAGTCAATATCATGTCTGTACGTATCCCAGCAGCCAACAGTGATGCCTTGCTCTCCAAAGTTGGCACACTCGTATCTTTTCTCAATACCTGTCAAGATGACAATAAATCAAAGTTAATCAAAGTACATACAATGGCACAGATTATTTTGTGAGTGAAAGAGCATGTTGAGCTATTGCTCAGGCTGTATTATATATGTGCTATGCAAGGAGTGAGGAACACTAGGTAGACAAGATAGTATAGGTAGCTAGTCTGTCTGTGTCACAAATGGAACCCTATTCATTATAGAGTGGACTACTTTTGACCAGGGCCTTATGGACTCTATGTAAGGGATAGAGTGCCATTAGGGACACACATTTATTTATCCAGGCTCTTACCCTCTTCACAGTCAGTGTCCTCCAGACAGAAGCTTGCCTTGTGTCCCTCTGCCACCTTGGTGCCGTTGAGGCTGAGCAGGTCATAGTGGGTGAATACCTCCATGCTGTGGTAGTGCCTGGGCACATCGAGAAAGAGAGAGACACTTCATTTATAAATAGACCTGCCATCTACTGTAGAGTCAATTATATACTCTCTGAAGCAGATATGTTTTTATACAAGAGCTAGAGACTGTTGAAACATATGGCACTAAGGCAGACACTAAGAAACCCAAAATAAACATTTGCTTTCAAAATTGTATATGTTTAGCGATTCAGATTATATGCATAATCCCACAGGCACTGAGGGTTTTATTTGTGTAAAACTGGTGACTGTGTGAAGCTGCCAACATTGCACAGTTCACCCAATGCCTTGACAGAAAACATCTGAGACGTTTCAGTCTGTGGCCAATTACAGGGCAGCGAACGTATGGAAATGGAAAATGGCTCAAGAACGGAGTTATCTAGAGAGTTCAGTAGAACGTTCCCTTAATATCATTCTCCTATAAAAAGACAACTAGGTAGTCATGGTGACCGACAACTATGAGGTAAAATACACTCAGTGACCAGTTTATTAGGTACACCACCAAGTTCACGAAAATGAATCGTTCCTACAGACAGTGAGTCACGTAGCCATGGCTTGCTTTATAAAGCAAGCAGACAGGCATCGAGGCCAAGCAAGCAGACAGGCATCGAGGCCAAGCAAGCAGACAGGAAGAGGCATTCATTTACTGTTTGATTAAACGATAGAACGGGCAAAACAAGTGATCTAAGTGACTTTAAGAGTGGTATGATCATTGATGCCAGGCGTGCCGGATCCAGTATCTCAGAAACGGGTGGCCTCCTGGGATTTTCACACACGACAGTGTCTAGGGTTTACAGAGATGCCAGGCGTGCCGGATCCAGTATCTCAGAAACGGGTGGCCTCCTGGGATTTTCACACACGACAGTGTCTAGGGTTTACAGAGATGCCAGGCGTGCAACAAACAAAAAACATCCAGTCAGCGGCAGTTGCACGAGAGAAGTCGAATGAGAATGGCAAGAATCGTGCAAGCTAACAGGTGGGCCACAAACAGACAAATAACAGCGCACTACAACAGTGGTGTGCAGAACGGCATCACGGAATGCACAACTCGTCAATGCTTGTCACAGATGGGCTATTGCAGCCACACCGGGTTACACTCCTATCAGCTAAAAACAAGAAGCGGCTCAAGTGGCCAAGCGATCACCAACACTGGAAAATTGATGAGTGGAAAAACATTGCCTGGTCTGATGAATCTCAGTTCCTGTTGAGTCAGGATTTGATGTAAGTAACATGAGTCCATGGATCCATCCTACCTGGAGTCCACGGTACTGGTGTGGGGAATGTTTTCCTGGAACCCGTTAAGTCCCTTGATATCAATTGCGCAAAGAACAATTCCGACACCTTGTAGAGTCCATGCCCTAAAGAATTGCGTCTGTTCTGGAGGCAAAGGGGGGTCCGACCCGGTACTAGATGGGTGTACCTAATAAACCTTAAGCTGAGTATATATCACCATATTAAACAAATAATACAATTCTAGCCTGGATAACATTGTGCATAGCCCTGGGCTAACAACATGCTGTGTGAACAAAGCATATCTTTTAATTTCACAAACAAACAGGAAGGGCCATGGATCAACTTGCCTATGGCAGTCATGCCACACCCAGGAGTGGCGTCCAGCCTTGGGCCTGAAGTCTGACTGTCCGTTGTTGTGGATCTGGGAGGAGAAGCGCAGCAGGCGGCGGTAGGAGTTGGCAGGGGTCTTGCTGGAGGTGGTGGATAGGCAGTTCTCTTCATAAGCACACTGCAGCATGAACATGGGCCTGTCCTCCATATAGGTGGTCTGCTCCACTACCTGGGGGCTCAGGACCAGGTCAGGGGCCGCTGAGGGGGAGAGCAGTGAGGGTAGAGGGAGAGAGAGAGAGAGAGTGGTTAAAAATGTGAGCATACTTCATCATTACAATGTTACAGTTATTATAGTTCATATCTTATAAAAAGGCCAGGACAGACAAATACATGTTTTGGTATTTAAACATTATTATCAGCATTCAATGCAAGGCATCTAGTACTGGTAGACTACTGAGAGGGAAAGGCAATAGGAGTGCTCTTATGCAGCATGAATGAGGTTTTGGCCACACCACATCATAGGCTAATTATAAAGATAGTGTAAACAGAAAAGTAGCAAATCTGATGTTGAAGAAAGGTACATATTACTTCACATATTTTGTTAGTGTAACAAGCCCCTTACTCTCTGAGCAGGAGACTCCGGCGGCATTGCGTCCTCCTCCTTTAGGACAGGTCAGGTGAGCTCCGTGGTGCAGGCAGTGGGATAGGGACATCTCCGTGCCAGAACATCTCACCCCACTCATCACCACAGGGTCAGCACTAACCTCTCCAGGCCAGTACCACGTCTCCTAAAGGACAGGGACACAACATGACAGAGGTCAGGCATGCTTTTTATCAGACAGAGAATTTGCGGAACTTGTCCTAGGTTATGTGTTTGTTATGCAATTGTATTATTACATTTGATCATTATACAGTGCCTTCAGAAAGTATTCAGACCCCTTGACCTTTTCCACATGTTACATTACAGCTTAACTCTAAAATTGATTAAATTAAATGTTTTTTCTTATCAATCTACACACTTAATGAAAAGCACACACCTGTCTATATAAAGGTCCCACAGATGACAGTGCATGTCAAAGCAAAAACCAAGACATGAGGTCAAAGGAATTCCAAGACATGAGGTCAAAGGGGAAGGGTACCAAAACATTTCTGCAGCATTGAAGGTTCATAAGAACACATAGTGTCCTCTTTCATTCTTAAAACGGAAGAAGTTTGTAATCACCAAGAACTGACCGACCGTCCAAACTGAAAAATTGGAGGAGAATGTCCTTGGTCAGGGAGGTGACCAAGAACCCGATGGTCACACTGACAGGGCTCGAGTTCCTCTGTGGAGATGGGAGAAACTTCCAGAAGGAGTACTACTATCTCTGCAGCACTCCACCAATCAGGCCTTTATGGTAGTGGCCAGACAGAAGCCACTCCTGAGTAAAAGGCACATGACAGCCCGCATGGAGTTTGTCAAAAGGCACTCTCAGACCAAGATTCTCTGGTCTGAAGAAATCAAGACTGAACTCTTTGGACTGAATGCCAAGTGTCACGTCTGGAAGAAACCTGGCACCATCTCTACGGTGAAGCACCATCCCTACGGTGAACATCATGCTGTGAGGATGTTTTTCAGCGGCAGGGTCTGGGGAAGATGAACGGAGCAAAGTACAGAGAGATCCTTGATGAAAACCTGCTCCAGAGTGCTGGAACCTCAGACTGGGGTGAAGTTTTACCTTCCAACAGGACAACAACCGTAAGCACACAGCGAAGACAAAGCAGGAGTGGCTTCAGGACAAGTCTCTGATAAAGCTTGAGAGGATCTGCATAGAAGAATGGGAGAAACTCCAAATACAGGTGTGCCAAGCTTGTAGCGTCATACCCAAGAAGTCTCGCAGCTGTAATCGCTGCCAAAGGTGCTTCAATAAGGGGGTCTGAAAATGTATGTAAATGTGATATTTAATTCATTTAAAAAAATGTATATACATTTGCAAACATTTCTAAAAACCTGTTTTTTCTTTGTCATTATGGGATAGTGTGTAGATTGATGAGGGGGGAAAAAACTATTTAATCC
The DNA here is from genome assembly GCF_002021735.2 of Oncorhynchus kisutch. Classification (NCBI taxonomy): domain Eukaryota; kingdom Metazoa; phylum Chordata; class Actinopteri; order Salmoniformes; family Salmonidae; genus Oncorhynchus; species Oncorhynchus kisutch. The sequence goes on along the minus strand of NC_034181.2, from coordinate 19,717,015 downwards.
ATTTTAGAATAAGGCTGTAACGTAACAAAATGTGGAAAAAGGGAAGGGGTATGAATATTTTCAGAATGCACTGTATAATGGTGTTAGAACAATATACTGGTAGGATTCAAATTCACAATGGATTCAAGGTAGCAACAAATAAGCAAAAAAAATGTTCTACTAACCACAAGAGGGGGCAGCCTGTTCATTATCTCTCTAGCTGTATTTAGTAGTGTCACTATTACTTTTGTCCCTCAGACAGAGGCGTCATGCCCATCGGGGGCACAGATGTTCTGTTTAATATTTTATATATATATACATATATATATAAATACATATATATATATATATATATATATATATATATATATATATATATAAATACTGAGTGTACTGAGTGTACTGCTCCTTCCATGACTGACCAGGTGAAAGCTATGATCCCTTATACATTGAACAAAAAATATACACGCAACATGTTTTGGTCCCCTGTTTCATGAGCTGAAATGAAAGATCCCAGAAAATGTTCATATGCACAAGAGGCGTATTTCTCTCAAATTGTGTGCACAAATTAGTTTACATCCCGGTTAGTGAGCATTTCTACTTTGCCAAGATAATCCATCCACCTGACAGGTGTGGCATATCAAGAAGCTGATTAAACAGCATGATAATTAAACAGGTGCACCTTGTACTGGGGACAATAAAAGGCCCCAGCACAAATGTGCAGTTTTGTCACATAACACAATGCGACAGTCTCAAGTTGAGGGAGTGTGCAATTGGCATGTTGACTGCAGGAATGTCCACCAGAGCTGTTGCCAGATAATTGAATGTTCATTTCTCTACCATAAGCCACCTCCAATGTTGTTTCAGAGAATTTGTTAGTACGTCCAATCGACTTCACAACCGCAGACCCACGTGTTTGGCGTCGTGTGGGTGAGCTATTTGCGAAGAGTGCCCCATGGTGGTGGTGGGGTTATGGTATGGGCATGCATAAGCTATGGACAACGAACACAATTGCCTTTTAGTGATGGCAATTTGCATGCACAGAGATACTATGACGAGATCCTGAGGCCCATTGTGAGGCCCATATTTCTAAAGGTATCTCTGACCAACAGACACATATCTGTATTGCCAGTCATGTGAAATCAATAGATCAGGGTCTAATGAATGTATTTAAATTGACTGAATTCCCTTACATGAACTGTAACTCAGTCAAATATTAGAAATTGCTGCATGTTGCATTTATATCATTGTTCAGTTTATACAGTACTAGTCAAAAGTTTGGACACCCCTACTCATTCAATGGTTTTGCTTTATTTTTTACTATTTTCTAGATTATAGAATAACAGTGAAGACATCAAAACTATGAAATAACACAAATCAAAATATATTTGATATTTTGATTCTTCAAAGTTTCCACCCTTTGCCTTGACAGCTTTGCACACTCTTGGCATTCTCTCAACCAGCTTCACCTGGAATGCTTCTCCAACAGTCTTGAAGGAGTTCCCACATATGCTGAGCACTTGTTGGCTGCTTTTCCTTCACTCTGTGGTCCAACTCATCCAAAACCATCTCAATTGGGTTGAGTTCGGGTGATTGGGGAGGCAGCACTCCATCACTCTCCTTCATGGTCAAATAGCCCTTACACATCCTGGAGGTGGGCTTTGGGCCATTGTCCTGTTGAAAAACAAATGACGGGGCATCCCGCGTGGCACAGTGGTCTAAGGTACTGCATTGCAGTTGCTAGCTGTGCCACTAGAGATCCTGATTCGAGTCCAGGCTCTGTCGCAGCACATTTGGCCAAGCGTTGTTCGGGTTAGGGGAGGGTTTGGCCGGCAGGGATGTCCTTGTCCAATCGCGCTCTAGCAACTCCTGTGGCGGGCCAGGCGCATGCACTCTGACACAGTCGCCAGGTTTACAGTGTTTCCTTCGACACATTGGTGTGGTTGGCTTCCGGGTTAAGCAGGCATTGTGTCAAGAAGCTGTGCGGCTTGGTTGGGTCGTGTTTCGGAGGACGCATGGCTCTCGACCTTCACCTCTCCCGAGTCCGTACGGGAGTTGCCGCGATGAGACAGGAATGTAACTACCAATTGGATACCACAAAATTGGGGAGAAAAGGGGTAAAAATAATAATAATAATAATAATAATAATAAAAAGACAAATGATAAACGCAAACTGGATTGGATGGCATAACGCTACAAAATGCTGTGGTAGCCATGCTGGTTAAGTGTGCCTTGAATTCTAAATAAATCACAGACAGTGTCACCAGCAAAGCAGCCCCACACCATCACAACTCCTCCTCTGTGCTTCACGGTTGGAACCACACATGCAGATGTCATCTGTTCACCTACTCTGAGTCTCACAAAGACATAGCGGTTGAAACCAAAACTCGCAGATCTGGACCCATCAGGTCAAAGGACAGATTTCCACCGGTCTAATGTCCATTGCTCATGTTTCTTGGCCCAAGAAAGTCTCCTCTTATTAGTCACCTTTGGTAGTGGTTTCTTTGTAGAAATTATACCATGTCTCCTCTGACCAGTTGATGTTGAAATGTGTCTGTTACTTGAGGCATTTATTTGGGCTGCAATCTGAGGTGCAGTTAACTTATCCTCTGCAGCAGAGGCAACTTTCCTGTGGCGGTCCTCATGAGAGCCAGTTTCATCAAATGCATTAAGAAGAAAATAATAATAATTTTGCACGCCCAATTCTTCAGTCTTTGATTTGTTAAAAAAGTTTGAAATATCCAATAAATGTCGTTCCACTTCATGATTGTGTCCCACTTGTTGTTGATTCTTCACAAAAAAATACAGTTTTATATCTTTATGTTTGAAGCCTGAAATGTGGCAAAAGGTCGCAAAGTTCAAGGGGGCCGAATACTTTCGCAAGGCACTGTATATATGGAATCAAGCATAATGGTTATAGCTCTAAAGTGCAGACTAAAGCTGACGTACTTTGTGCACCCTCAGATTATTTGGGTGCATGACACCCCTGCCCTCAGATATCCTTGTAGTGTAGCCACTGGTTTGAAAGCAATATAATTTCTACTACTCCAAGGTTTACAGATATTTTCCAAACCAACTATTACTGTTATCAAGCAGTCTTGTAAAATCCATTTGCTCCAACAAATACTCTTCTGTCTGACTGGAAGGTCTCCTTACTGCTTTGCAGGTGGAAACCGTTTACAGAAAGAGTTCACAGTCCTACATCAGTGAGAGTTACTGTATATTTCACCCGTGGCAACTACAGACACACACTAACACACTTATATTTACAGCACTGACTGAAGGCCCTAATTTGGGAAAGCTCTAATTTGGGATGGCAATGACGTAAAAAAGACCATGGAAAAGTGTAGACTCACAACAGCCATAAATATTACCTCCTTGGCGATTATAATTGTCAGTACACAGAATTTTTAAAATTCCAAAATGTAATTCCAACCAAACTACTAAAAACACACCTTTCACAGAGTGAAAACCCACACTTCAATATCTTCCCAGTCTGATGTGACTCTGCTCAGCGCAGTCGGTACAGTTTGTGAGGTTGGTGGTGTCAATAAAACATCAAGGAGCCAAGGAACATCATTAAAGTATCAATGATTCCTCTAATTATACGAGATTATAACGAACAACACGGGAACATTTTGCACTTAATCAAAGCAGATTTTTATTTGAGTCTGTGTCTGGTAGGTAGTTGCGTGATCTTATTTTGACACACAGATCTGGAACTAGCCCTTCTAAGAACAGTAATCTTATCTACCTTCTGCCCGGAACACTCCAAGATACTTTACCCCTGAATTACCACTTCCACCTCTGTTACGTCATAGTCTGGAATAGGATAGAAACACGTAAACCTTTTTTCCCTTAGGGCCCAAACTTTTACTCACTGTAAACAGCAGTCATTGTTTTGCCTGCTTCAACCTGTATGTCTTTAGATCATACACGTAAGAGAGAGGCCTCCTATTCCATCCATTAATTAAATATGAATGTGTAACTGTACTGTAATGCTGCTGAGAGACCTGCTGCATGTTTGGTCGTCAAAGTCGTCAAAGCAGGAATTTGTTCTTAATTGATTTACCTGTATAAATAAAGGTTAAATAAATAAATGATTCTCACCTGGAAGGCATTACTGGCGAAGCCCAGGCCTAGCTGTCTGCATACCACCATGGCCTCCATGGTTCCCCAGCCATCACTGCACACCGTGCCCCACACCAAGGAGCCGTTCCTCTCCACCAACGCCTCCACGCGCCCCTCGTATGGGTTACGCCCCCCACTCAGACGCAGCTGTACAGAGAGAGACAACACAGGAGACACAACACACATCTTCAGCTACTATCACACACGGAGCAATAGGAATACTATAAGATTCTACATCATTATTCATCAACCAATGACTGAGACAAAAAAAGAAGAAGAATGTTTATTGATGATGATTTATGGTTTATCAAGTTGAGCACTCACCCTCTCCTGAAAGCCCATGGCTGGAACGTTACACGTGACGGCTGCATCTTCCTCATGGCTACAGCCCAAAGACTCCTTGTTGAAGAAACACTCTGTAACGGACTTCTCAAACCCAGAACACTTCACCTCATTCATATGGACTGGGCCCATACCTGGGAAACAGGAACAGAGGAAGAATACTGGTAAGAGCCAGGCCAAGTAGGGTTAGGTTGCATTGACAACACATTTAGCACATTCTGTCTAATTACATTCATCTGTCTAATACATAATGGAGCATGTTAACAGGGAATAAATGGAACCATAGAAAACCTAAGTCAGAGATTCAGTGTGTCAGTTCACAACCTCTATACATGATGTTTTTTTATCTGTGTTCCATGATAGAAGTTCTATCTGTGACTTTCCTGGAAGCCTTAGTTACAGGGACAGTGTTCTTTCCTCCTTGACAGTAAATCATGTTGGAAATTATTTTTCCAAAAGGAACAACCATTCCAGAATTCTTGCTCTCTGCGTCCCAAAAAGGCACCCTATATAGTGCACTACTTTTGACCAGATGCAACATAGGGCTCTGGTCAAAAGTAGTGCTTTACGTGGGGGAATAGGGTGCCATTTGAGACAGCTGTCTGCTGTTTCCATGTTCCATAATGTGCCATTATCCTGGAATTTACTACTCCTTTCCAGTCTCACGCCTGGGTGGACTAGCTTGCAGATGAAACAATTAATAGCTGTACCTATTTGGAAAACAGCAGTGTGCAATTCCTTTCAACCCTGTTATAGGGGTATATTATGGGAAACACAGTAACAAGAAAATATACCATCTACTTCAGCACATCAGACACTTCAGTCTCACTCAAAACAGGTCAATTATTTAAAGACACAGTTACTGTAACCTACATGCAGATCTGCTGACTACATAGTGTTGACAAGAAGAGAGTCAGTGATACATATATGGGCGGGGTACATGCCTCAGTTATTGATTAAGCCCTCCATTAGGCTCATACAGTAAAAGAAGAAACACCATGGTAACCAATATCCCCGTAGGTAACACTGAGTTAGAGGACATTTTACAGTCACACTGTGATGACTCTCGTGGGATGAAGAAGGAGACCAAGGTGCAGCGTGGTAGGCGTTCATGATTTTTTATAATCTGAACACCGCAACAAAATAACAAAGTAGAAAAAAACAAAAGCCTTTTGTCAGGCAACAAAACAGCTAAACAGAAAATAACTCCCCTCAAAACCCAAATGGAAAATCACAACTATTATATGATCCCCAATCAGAGACAACGATAGACAGCTGCCTCTGATTGGGAACCACACATGGCAAAAACAACAAAGAAATTGAAAACATAGAAACAGAAAACTTAGAATGCCCACCCTAATCACACCCTGACCTAACCAAAAATAGAGAAATAAAAGGCTCTCTAAGGTCAGGGCGTGACACACACCCACAAACCAGGACTTGAATGCACCCCATAATTAGGGAAACCGGTCAATAAAGGGAAGGTCCTCTTTTGGGCAGGGCCCATGTCCCTCGAGGGGAAGGCGAGGCCTTCCAAACTGATAAGGGAGTTGATACATTATGTACTCTTTATATATAGTATTTCTCTCCACTACAGCCTTTCAATTACAGTACTGGAATATAGCAAGTAAGGGCTTGCATTGTTCGTCTCTGTCACGACTTCCGCCGAAGTTGGTGCCTCTCCTTGTTCGGGCGGCGTTCGGCGGTCGACGTCACCGGCTTTCTAGCCTCCACCGATCTACATTTCTTTTTCCATTTGTTTTGTCTGTATTGTACACACCTGGTTCCCATTATGTTTGAATTATTTCCCTATTTAACCCTCTGGAGGCATCATGGTTTTGTGCGTGTTTATTGTTGTCAGTTGTCTCGTTTATGTGATTCTGGATTTTCATTCTCCTTGTTGGAAGATTATTTTTGAGTAAAGTTTCTATTATTACTCATCTCTGTGTCCTGCGCCTGACTCCGCCTTACCCACATCACCTAGACTCTGGATCTTTATTCAGAAAGCGTCAGAGTAGGAATGATGATCTAGGAACAGGTCCCCCTTTTCCATTTTGAGATCATTATGATCATTATGACAAACTGATCCTAAATCAACGCTTCTACTCTGTGAAGCTTTATGAATATATTACATTTCAATATCCCAGCCAGCCAGTTCCGGTCCTCCAGGGGGGGTTCCTATTGTTCAAGTCAAGGTGAATTAGTGTGGGGCTTAAAGAGTCCACAAAGAAGGGATAGTATTACAGACTATGATATCTTTTGGACATGTTCCCTTTGTAACATTTGGTGCGCAGATGTAGCTCTACACTACACAACTGAGCTGTTCATGTTCATTTTTCTTTATATTTCAGGAATTCAAGCTGTTATCCTATTGGTACTCGAGCTTTGTGCAGTTATGCCCATGTTTCTTGATTGACTGTTGATTGATAACGGTGAATCAAACCAAATATTTCTCATACAACTGCTCGAAAAGAAGAGACGAGAAAAAACTCCATGACCTCAGTCATTCCGATTTTGATTACTTCTGTAATAAGAATTATGTGTATTGTTAATCTATCCAAGGCCTTCTACACAGATGAAATATTAAAATAGTCAACTTCATCTTCAGCCAAGTCAACTGCAAGACGGACCAATATGTTGGCCTGCCCATCATGTTCTTGTCCATATGTAGTATTGTTGTTATAAGTAGGACTGATTCTAATCCCTACCCTGTCCAAGCCGACCACCAGACAAGGCCTCCTTGGCACTCCCGAAACCCAGTTCTCGACACACCACTGTGGCTGACAGCAGGCTCCAGTTATCATCACAGATGGTTCCCCACTCGCCGTTCTTCAGCACCTCCACACGACCTTCCCCTATGATGGCGCCACCTCGCAGACGCACCAACGGTTGCTGCAGGAACAAGAGAGAGATCACTCATAGTAAGGCTGAGTTATTCAAACACTCAAAGCAAACTATTATGTTGCATTAACTAACAATGAAACATGAAAGACGATAGGTGGGTTTTCAAGACAATAGAAGGTCAGGTTATTATGCCTTATTGGTCCGAGAAACAGAATTAGAGAGTTCAACTTTCTATAAATGAATGACTCTTGAGCCTGAGAAATATATAACTAATATATAACTAGAGGGGCCCATCCATAAAGAGTTACAAAACTCTGTTTTGAGTTGGCTCTTTCCAAGACGTTCAGAGAAGCTAGAAGGGTGGAATGAAGACTGTGAGGCTACAGACTGGGTGGCATCACATGTACATGTTACTCCCATGAATGGTTTTGGCAAATTGGAAGTGTTTAATTTAACAAGGGGATACATGAGTAGCATAACTGTATCTTATTTACGTGGATTTGTAATTACAAACAGCAATGCACAGGTGTTTTCATGCAGTTTAGGATTGGCTCTGCTTTGTGGTTTGTGTTCCCATTCCAAAAAAGGAAAATACAACATATATTTATTCCCAGTGCAAGAATATTCTAAATAGGTATCTAAAATAAAATTTCAAAAATACCAAAACCATCATAAAATGTGTACATATCCAAAAGCAGTAATTATTTGGGTAAGTATTTGTTTTACGACTAAATATTTCTTAGGTGAAACTGTGGCACTTGAAGGGGGAAAAAGGTTTTAGAAAAGGGGATTGACACAATCTGAACCCAAGCAAGGACAGGAATGGCATTCTGAAATATACACTACCGTTAAAAAGTTTGGGGTTACTTAGAAATGTTCTTGGTTTTGAAAGAAAAGCACATTTTTTGTCCATTAAAATAACATCAAATTAATCAGAAATACAGTGTAGACATTGTTAATGTCGTAAATGACTATTGTAGCTGAAAACGTCTATTTTTATATGGAATATCTACATAGGCGTACAGAGGTCCATTATCAGCAACCATCCCTCCTGTGTTCCAATGGCACGTTGTGTTAGCTAATCCAAGTTGATCATTTTAATAGGCTAATTGATCATTAGAAAACCCTTTTGCAATTATGTTAGCACAACTGAAAACTCTTGATCTGATTAAAGAAGCAATAAAACTGGCCTTCTTTAGACTAGTTGAGTATCTGGAGCATCAGCATTTGTGGGTTCGAGTACAGCCTCAAAATGTCAAGAAACAAATACTTTTCTTCTGAAACTCATCAGTCTATTCTTGTTCTGAGAAATGAAAGCTATTCCATGCGAGAAATTGCCAAGAAACGGAAGATCTTGTCCAACGCTGTGTTCTACTCCCTTCACAGAACAGTGCAAACTGACTCTAACTAGAATAGAAAGAGGAGTTGGAGGCCCCGGTGCACAACCGAGCAAGAGGACAAGTAAATTAGTGTCTAGTGTCTAGTTTGAGAAACAGACGCCTCACAAGTCCTCAACTGGCAGCTTCATTAAATAGTACAAAACACCAGTCTCGACGTCAACAGTGAAGAGGCGACTCCGGGATACTGGCCTTCTAGGCAGAGTTCCTCTGTCAAGTGTCTGTGTTCTTTTGCCCATGTTAATCTTTTGTTTTTATTGGCCAGTATGAGATATGGCTTTTTCTTTGCAGCTCTGCCTAGATGGCCAGCATCCTGGAGTCGCCTCTTCACTGTTGAAGAGAGCAGGGAGGCAGGCAGGTCTACACTACAGCACTTGCTGTGCAAAATAGAGGTGGGAGAAAGGGTGAAATAGAGGAAAGAGAGAGAGAGATAAGGTAAAATGGTGGGTGGAGAAAGAGGGTGAAATGAGAGAGAGAGAGAGAGAGAGAGAGAGAAATGAGAGAGAGAGAGAGAGGGAGAGAGCACAGCACAGCACAACCTTGCCATTGAGAAAGGTAGACACAGGAAAACCTGGCTCCCTGTAGAGGAAAGGCTGTGAAACCCCTGCCCAACAGCACCACTGCACAACAGCAGAACCTGAGACAGCTGCATTTCCTGACTAAATGTAAAACATGTAAAACAATTAGTGTGACATTTCCCCAAATTTGAAAACCTTATTCAAGGTTTCAAAGACCTCTCTGATGATAATAAGCTACCTGTCCTGTTGAGGGAGGATGCAGAGAGCTGTGGGTTGGCAGCGCACTACATTGCTGCCTGCCATAAGATGAGGGACAGTGTCTGCTGTCTGCACATGTCCTCTACTGTATGCTTAGAGGACATGAGAGAAATGAGAGAGAAATGAGAGAGAGAGAAATGAGAGAGAGAGAGAGAGATGGTGAAATAGAGGAGAGAGAGGGTGCAATAGAGGAGAGAGACAGAGAGGGTGAAATAGAAGAGAAAGGGTGAAATAGAAGAGAGAGAGGGTGAAATAGAGGAGGGTGAAGAGGGTGAAATAAAGGATTAGATCACAGCCAGAGAAAATATCTGTTAGTGCAGATTCCCACAAGATGTTTTCATGGACGAGCATGAATTATCTGCTACCCACAGATCTTGAGTCCATGATGAATCACTTATACTAATATTCAAAACATCTGCAGATGGGCTTAACAAAGCATTGAGTGTCAGAGTAACAGTAATGTATCTCAGAAAACCCCATTGTCTATCGATCTCCCACAGGATTCATCAGATCAGAGATAAAATAGCCCACTCAGTTTTACAGTATGTAGTTAAACCCCCACAGCTACAGTACCAGTCAAAGGTTTGGACACACCTACTCATTAAAGGGGTTTTCTTTATTTTATTTTTTTACAATTTTCTACATTGTAGAAAAATAGTAAAGACATCAAAATAACACATATGGAATCATGTAAACATTAGTAACCAAAAAAGTGTTAAACAAATCTAAATATATTTTATATTTTGATTCTTCAAAGTTGCCAACCTTTGCATTGATGACAGCTTTGCACACTCTTGGCAGTCTCTCAACCAGCTTCACCTGGAATGCTTTTCCAACAGGCTTGAAGGAGTTGCCACATATGCTGAGCACTTGTTGACTTGTCCTTCATGCTGTGGTCCAACTCATGTCAAACCATCTCAATTGGGTTGCGGCCAGGTGATTGTGGAGGCCAGGTCATCTGATGCAGATCTCCATCAATTAAGTGTGCCTTGAATTCTAAAAAAAATCACTAACAGTGTCACCAGTAAAACACCCCCACACTTCCTCCTCCATGCTTCATGGTGGGAACCACAGATGTGGAGATCATCCGTTAACCTACTCTGAGTCTCACAAAGCCATGGCGGTTGGTACCAAAAATCTCAAATTTGGACTCATCAGACCAAAGGACAGATTTCTACCAGTCTAATGTCCATTGCTCGTGTTTCTTGGCCCAAGCAAGTCTCTTCTTATTATTGGTGTCCTTTAGTAGTGGTTTCTTTGCTGCAATTTGACCATGAAGGCCTGATTCACGCAGTCTCCTCTGAACAGTTGATGTTAAGATGTGTCTGTTACTTGAACTCTATGAAGCATTTATTTGGGCTGCAATTTCTGAGGCTGGTAACTCTAATAAGGTTTTCCTCTGCAGCAGAGGTAACTCTGCGTCTTCCTTTCCTGTGGCTGTCCTCATGAGAGCCAGTTTCATCATAGCGCTTGATGGTTTTGTGACTGCACTTGAAGAAACTTGAACTTGAACTTTTCCATATTGACTGACCTTCATGTCTTAAAGTAATTATGGACTGTCGTTTCTCTTTGCTTATTTGAGCTGTTATAATATGGACTTGGTCTTTTACCAAATAGGGTTATCTTCTGTATACCACCCCTACCTTGTCCCAACACAACTGATTGGCTCAAATGCATTAAGAAGTTAAGTTAACAAGGCACATCTGTTAATTGAAATGCATTCCAGGTGATTATCTCATGAAGCTGGTTGAGAGAATGCCAAGAGTGTGCAAAGCTGTCATCAAGGCAAAGAGTGGCTACTATTTGGTTAACACTCTTTTGGTTACTACATGATTCCATGTTTTATTTCATAGTTTTGATGTCTTCACTATTATTCTACAATGTAGAAAATAATCAAAATAAAATAAAACCCTTGAATGAGTAGGTGTGTCCAAACTTTTGACTGATACTGTATTTTCCCTACCTATGTTTTATTTGCCATAACCAGGCAGTGGCAGAACCTAAATCAGTCCAATTCCAAAGAGGGTGACAGAATCATAGAAATAGAATCACTAGAACATGCATCCCCATTCAAGTAAATAGATCTGGCTATATCTTCTCTATTGATTATATTTATATGGACAGAATGCATTGGTTTAGTGAGTCCATGGTGCCTACCTCCTGCCTGAAGGCCTTTCTGAAGCCAGTCATGGGGGTTGGGGAGAAGGCTCTTCCTGGCACACAGCTGACAACCACAGGTGTGCCCCCTCCACATGTGCTGTTGGCCTTCGCTGCCACGGCATGGCCCAGCTTGCAGCTCGACAGGTGCGCCTCATTTCCAGTGCAGTTGACAGAGTAGTCCCAATAATTGGGCTTTCTCCTGCGAGCAAACATCCTGAGAACACAGGGGAAACATGAAGTAGTCAAATAATAACACATTTTAGACAGACATTTCATTCAATATTTACACAAGGCTGCTATCCCGTTTTCCCTTATACCTACTGTACATACAGCATTAACTGTATGTAGTCAACTTGTTGCTAAATACTGCTAAAGACTCATATCTCTCTATCTAACTTTAAGCACCAGCTGTCAGAGCAGCTCACAGATCACTGCACCTGTACATAGCCCATCTGTAAATAGCCCATCCAACTACCTCATCCCCATACTGTTATTATTATTTTTTTGCTCCTTTGCACCCCAGTATCTCTACTTGCACATTCATCTCCTGAACATCTATCACTCCAGTGTTTAATTGCTAAATTGTAATTATTTCGCCACTATGGCCTATTTATTGCGTTACCTCCCTTACCTCATTTGCACACACTGTATATAGACTTTTCTATTGTGTTATTGACTGTATGTTTGTTTATTCCATGTGTAACTCTGTGTTGTTGTTTGTGTCACACTGCTTTGCTTTTTCTTGGCCAGGTCGCAGTTGTAAATGAGAACTTGTTCTCAACTGGCCTACCTGGTTAAATAAAGGTGAAATAAAATAAAAAATAAAAATAACAGCGCTAGTCCGATAACAAAGGGTTCAGTATTAGGCTACAGGTGTGCCTGTTTAGTCTGTGATGTGAACAACAGGTGAGGTAATTGAGGTCTTCCAGGCATGCAGGGATGTTCATTAATTCCTTTACTTTTCAATGGTGAGCCAACCAACGTGTTTAATGAATGTTTATGGCAGCACAGCCTGTCCTTGTCCTGTCTCTTCATCACATGTCTTAGAGGTGTACATGAAAGCAGATTAAAGAGGACGGGAGGAGACACACACACAGTATTTGTTTTCCATTTGGAACCTGGATAAAAGAACATTGCGGATCACTGTCCGGAACCCATCCAAAGCCTGCGTTCTAAGCCTCTGAGTCTGCGGGGGGACATACAGAAGTTGTGAGTGAAGGATGGATAAATAGAACTCAGGGGAAAAAAGCATCTTGATCTGTTCAAATGTGTTAAAGCAGCAGCTGTGAAGGTTCAACCGAGTAAAATCTGAACATGGTAGGAGCGGTAGGAGCTGTAAACTCAAAACATTACATAAGTCACATTAGGCAATTGGAACAGTGATCTATTGTTACTTTTCATCAGCTTGAAAGTTTGCGCGTGCTACCAAAAATTTGCTTTTGAAATGATTACATACCACAGCACACATAAACCATTGAAAAGCACAGATGACGTCTACTAAATCCTATGCTCTCCAAATAATTTGGAATATGCTAAGCGGGCCAACAGAGGCATTTGAACAGAGACCAAGTTTGGATTATGAAAGAACTGTAGACCTTGGCTGTCTGCCGCCGCCTGGACCAAACGGCAGACTATAAAAACACATTCTGCACGTTTCATAAGTTTCAAGCGGTTGCATGCCGGCAGTCACGTAGATGGAAAGTAGGGTGCTGCTGTACTGTGGTTACCTAAGCAGAGGAAACTTCTCTCCCTCTCTACCCTGAATGAGACAGTCAATTCAAGGATGGCTTCAGAGCTAGAGACAAGGTCTCAAGGTTTAAAGTGATTAATTAACTGCTGGCTATTCCTCTGCAGGTTTCCACGTGTAAATAAGAGTTAGATCCTTCCCCAGCCCAGTCAGTACCGCATTACAACTACTTTAAGGAATGCACTGATCCTGGATATATACATACGAAGGGGGGAGGGGTTACTTAAGTTCTATGAGAGTGTTTGATGTGAAGCAGAATAAAGAAGGTTTCTGTAGAATTCAGGGTTATTGCTCTGTATTAGGGCAAATATGTCCTGTATGCAATATATAAGTCAAACAGCAAAGATCTAAAAGATTTATCCACCACGGTAGGGTAAGAAGCTCAAAGTTCTGGTGAGTTGTCAGTCTGTTGAATAACAGCCTGAACTTTCAGTAGCATAGTGGGGTTAAAAAGTAACCACATAGGTTCATAGTTTTCACAATGGGAGAACTCTGAGTTGACATCCCTCTCCAGTGTTTAAGAGTCAAGGTGTCTGTGTAATGTGTACCAAGAATGAATCTTGACTGAGATAAGGTATGGGTCTGTCAATGGCTTGTTGCCATGGGCCTGGGGCTTGTTGTCCATGGTACATCGCCTCCCCAGGCTTAATACATCTGAAGATGAATAAAGGGTTGTGCCTGACCAAACCAAACAAGTTTACATAATAAGATGTATGTACGGCAGAGGAGGCTGGTGGGAGGAGCTTTAGGAGGAAGGGCTCATTGTATTGGCTGGAATGGATTAAATGGAAGTCAAGCATGTGGTTTCCATATGTTTGATATGTTTAATACGATTCCATTTGTTCCATTCCAGCCATTACAATGAGCCCATCATCCTATAGCTACTCCTACCAGCCTCCTCTGATGTACAGTAGTGTCCTGTCCAGGGGGTGTACTTGTACATCCAGCTGCCTCACACTACAGAAACAGGAGATAGACTCCTGCACTATGTGCCATTCTGGCATGGACACGGCTTACTTACTTATGTTTACAGTAGTCCTGCTCCATAACACTCCAGTAAAATGGAACCTGCTGCTGCCACTGCCCATCCATAGAGACACATATAGTATTCCTTTCTACACTCTCATCCCTTTCATCAAATAATGGCAGGAGAGCATTGTGGCCTTAATTCCCATAGAGGACCAAGAGGATTCAGTTAAACAAAGACCCATCCCTCACTCACTTGTAGACTCTGGCATTGTACTTCCTCTCTCCGGGGAAACCGAACATGCCACAGATAACTCTGCTGTTGTGCTTCGTCCACTCCGCATCACAGATCTGCTTCCATTTCCCCCCGTCCTTCACCTCCACGTAGCCCTCTGTCACAGGGACGCGCTTGCGGTACGACGACAGAATGGCCCGGATACGCACATCCTCCACTTGAATGTTTAAACTCTGTGAAGAAAAATGTGGTATGATTCATTTCACATGAATAGGCCAAGTCGTCTCTTCCTCTGCGGTCCTCTATGGTCCTCTCTTCCTCACTGCTCTCTTACTTATTTATCTGGAAATAATCGCTCCAAATGTGTCTGCATTTTGACAGTTTGCCCTTGTTATATAGCCATATAATGAATGTAAGGCACTCACCCTCCGGCACCAACCCCACAACATTGCATTCCCTTGTAAAGCCTCTCCAGCTTACCCAAACATTTTTACAATCCTATCACCTAGTGAATCACAGGCCAGACCCAGCTGTGCTACAACTGCTTGGCTTTTGAACAAGGATATCAAAGGAGTGACCATGGCAACTCATACAACACTTTCTAGTCATGTTTTAAAGGGTGTCACTGGACAGATGCTGGTAGGTGACGAAGATCCAGTTTAGGATCAAAAGTTGGCCTATTAAACACTTTCGGAGCATTATGCAAGATTTACTTTTTGATCCCAGTCGTGAAAATCCAGATACTTAATTTACTGTAATATCACAAGAATATTGTTGAACTTGCTGAACCGTCTGTGGTGGAATTGACATGCTGACTTGCCTGGGCTGTTATCTCATCTCCTGAAAGCATTGCCTGATCAATACCACATAATTTCAAAGGCAATGAGTCTATCCATCTGTCTACATGTCTGCCTTTGTCAAAAAAGTAATGTGGAGACCTTCCTCTGTGAAGCCTGATGGGGTTTGAACAAACAGCCTCTCTCCTAAAGACCCAGCCCACATTCCTGTGCTACGTGACAGTGCAGGCCATGGGAGAAGAGAGGAGGCAAGATGAGAACTGGCGGATGGATATTTGCTTGTCTCAGCAGATGTGCTGGTGGATGGGCTGGCTGAGACACATATCAAACCCAGCCCCTGTCCTGTCCTGTCCTGTCAGACCTGAAGTCAGTGGCTTCGTCTCAAATTGCACCCTATAGCCCATGGTGCATTATATAGGGATTAGGGTGCCATTTGGGACAGAGACAGTTAGACCTCCAAACGTTCAATAATGAAAAGGAAGGTTTTCCTGAAATGGCATCATACATCAGTCCACAGGATGAAAGCGAACCACAGAGAAACTGTAAATGTTCAGTCTGCTCTTCTTTAACTATTTTTATCTGCAGATGATTGCATTAACCAGCAAGTGGAAGGATGAGATCCAGCATGTTGAGCTATCTGGGGGGGTTCAAACCCTGGGACATGATAATTTAGAGAACTGTGGTGATAGTGACCTTGTCTGTATTTAGGATCTCTAGTAGAATACTGTAGTGTACTTTGATTTTAAAAAGTCTGCACAATAAAGATCAAATGAAACTTGGTGTGCTACAGTTGTGTGTTTCTTACATCATAACAGGGTCTTTCAGCAATAATGTGTTCATCTTATTCTTAATGGTGGAAAAATACCATTGAGAGCAAGATCCCCAAAATGTAGACCTGGCTGCAAGCAGGGTCTTTGCAATCAACACACATTCTTTTTACTTATCAACTCCTCCAAAACCAGGGGCACAACTTTCACTGGGGACAGGAGGGACATGATTCCCCGCACATTCTGAAATTGCATTTTTGTCTCCCCCAATTTATTAATCAATGCACTGTGATACAAAAAGCGGCATTGTGTGCTTTAGGATCTTACGGACGTCTCAGAGAGGTTGGGTAGGTTGTTTGGCGGTATCAACCACCTGGATTTAGGACCGTGCGGACACCACAGAGTGTGAGAGCAGAGGCAGCTGTTGTCTGTGTGTGTGTGTTGTGCTTTTTCTCAGAGTTGTAAAAGCAAGCAGAGAAGAAACTGGCTACTCTTTATTTAATTTATGTAGCTGACAAGGTAACTGCTGTTTAACTTAACAGGGGAAGAAAAGTATTTATTCACAATGTTGAATATGTAATGTAACTGACATGAAATGTTAGCTAATGCATTAGCTACATGTTTCATCCCCTCTCAACTGAAGTTCTGTCTGAAGTGAATGAACTAGCTAGCTAGCTAGTAGCTACCACAGTCAGTTCAGCTCTAGCCTCTAGTTTTCTGTCAGGTAGCAGATTCTAACAAATCACATTTTATTTGTCACATGCGCCGAATACAACAGGTGTATGGAAATGTTTGGTAGCCTTTGTTTTGTCCTGTTTCAACAGAAGTAAATTAACTTGGCTAGTTTTCGCCAGTTGACGAACCATTAGCGCTAGCCAGAAGTTGGCTAACGTTAGCAAGCTAGTCAGCTAGCTCACTAACTTTAGCTATTCTTTTTGCAACAATTACACTAGTCTAGACCTGAATCAAATGATGAAAACAGCGGCCAAACGATTGAAGACCGATATTCTGGCATTTTTTGACAGCACAATGTGATTTTGTTTTCAAAATAGCAATGTAACATTATTGATTGGTCAGTTTCCATAGATAATTCCCTACTTTTCACAGGGGGGGGGGGGGGGGGCTAGGCGCAGGATGGGGCAATCCATCTTTATTGTTTGCAAGTAAAAAGAGCTCTAGAGTACTTTTAGGCATATGATATGAATTAAAGTGCCCTCTGTAATTATTGGGACAATTAAGCATTTGTTCTTCTTTTGGCTCTCTACTCGATAAGTGTGGATTTGAAATCAAGTTTATATGTAGTGTCAGCTTTAATTCATCCATACTGGGTGAACCTTTTGAAATTATAGCACTTTTGGTACATAGTACCAGTTTTCAATGGCTGTCACTTTTATTATAAGGCAAAATCCACCCAGATTGCAGTTCCTAGGGCTTCCACTAGATGTCAACAGTCTTTAGAAAGAGTTTCATGCTGGTGTTTGGAAAAATGAGCCAGAAATTGTAGTTTTTCTAGGTGGCTCTCATTTTGGCTGTAGTTTTTCCAAGCTCGTGAAAGAGAGCGCGTTCTTGGTATTTTTCTCCGGTAAAGACAATAATGATTCTCCGTCTTAAATTTAGTTTATTTACATATTAGGGTACCTAAGGTTTGATTATAAACGTTGTTTGACTTGTTTGGAAAAGTTTATTAGTAACGTTTGGGATTCATTTTGTATGCATTTTGATGGAGGGAAACTCGGTGGATTATTGACTGAAGCGTGCCAGCTAAAATGAGTTTTTATGGATATAAAGAAGGACATTATCGAACAAAAGGACCATTTGTGATGTATCTGGGACATTTTGGAGTGTCAACAGAAGACAATCATCAAAGGTAAGGCATTTATTATAATTGCTATTTCTGACTTTCGTGGCGCACCTGCCTGGTTGAAATATGTTTTTCATGCTTTTGTATGCGGGGTGCTGTCTTCAGATAATCGAATGGTGTGCTTTCGCCGTAGAGCCTTTTTGAAATCTGACACAGCGGCTGGATTAACAAGAAGTTAAGCTTTATTTTGATGTATTACACTTGTGATTTTATGAAAGTTAAATATTTATAATTCTGTAGTTTGAATTTCGCGCTCTGCAATTTCACCGGATGTTGGCCAGGTGGGACACTACCGTCCCACCTGCCCATAAGAAGTCAATGAAAAAAATAATCAAACACGCTTGGTGTTCGCCAAAAGGCAATGTGGGAGACTGCCCAACATATGGAAGAAGGTACTCTGGTCAGATGAGACTAAAATGTAGCTTTTTGGCCATCAAGGAAACCGCTATGTCTGGCGCAAACCCAACACCTCTCATCACCCTGAGAACACCATCCTCACAGTAAAACATAGTGTTGGCAGCATCATGCTGTGGGAATATTTTTCATCGGCAGGGGCTGGGAAACTGGTCAGAATTGAAGGAATGATGGATGGCAGTAAATACAGGGAAATTCTTGAGGGAAACCTGTTTCAATCTTCCAGCAATTTGAGACTGGTACAGAGGTTCACCTTCCAGCAGGACAATGACCCTAAGCATACTACTGAAGCAACACTCGAGGGCTTTAAGGGGAAACATTTAAATGTCTTGGAATGGCCTAGTCAAAGCCCAGACCTCAATCCAATTGAGAATCTGTGGTA
Source organism: Oncorhynchus kisutch (assembly GCF_002021735.2). Taxonomy (NCBI): domain Eukaryota; kingdom Metazoa; phylum Chordata; class Actinopteri; order Salmoniformes; family Salmonidae; genus Oncorhynchus; species Oncorhynchus kisutch. The sequence continues at coordinate 19,698,217 of NC_034181.2, read as the reverse complement.
TGATTTAAAGATTGATGTACACCAGCGGAACCCATCAAACTTGAAGGAGCAGTTTTTCATTGAAGAATGGGCAACAATCCCAGTGGCTAGATGTGCCAAGATTATAGAGGCATACCTCAAGAGACTTCCAGTTGTAATTGCTGCAAAAGGTGGCTCTACAAAGTATTGACATTGGGGGGGTGAATAGTTATGCACGCTCACGTTTTCTGTTTTTTTGTCTTATGTCTTGTTTGTTTCACAATAAAATATATATCTTCAAAGTGGTAGGCATGTTGTGTAAATCAAATGATACAAACCCTCCAAAAAATCCATTTTAATTCCAGGTTGTAAGGCAACAAAATAGGAAAAATGCCAAGGGGGGGTGAATGCTTTCTCAGCTGTAGTTAAACCTAAAAGACTTATACAGAAAGAACCCAGTCAGTTATCAAAATATTATTCTGAAAACCCCCCTTTTAATGTGAAAGAGAGGAGTGAACTTTTTTCACCAACTTAACCTCACATGGCAAACCAACCTCCCCATTCCCTCCTTGCCACATGGCATCCAACCCTTTCTAATTATTGATTTCTTGTTTAGAGTTCAGGACTACACGTGCATCGATGCCTAGTTCAAATTACTAGAAAATAAATGCCTGTTGATTGCGACGGTGGTGTGGTAGAAAAGTAGAAACACAGCAGCAGCCGGTGAGATACTTCTAACATAAGTGGCTTGTTTCTATGCACTCTGGGGAAGGGGATTCCAGAAATTGGCAGCAGGGGGAGGAAGGTGCAGAAGATGGAAAAGCCATTAGTGAGATGCATCTTTGAGGAGGTAGAGAGAGAAGCAGAGGAGAGGAAGCTGGTGGGCCCTCTGTCGGTCTCAACTAAGCCCTGAATCACTCTGAGACCACTTCTCCAGAAGGAGACATAGGTACAAGTGGTAAACCGATACCTTCTTATGGAAAACACTGAGGCAGTGGAACAGCATTAAGTCATTGTTGCTGTCATCCAGAATCAATTAGGTCATCCATGATGGCTATATATCTATATACTGATGTTTAATTTGAATGTTAATGAGACAGGAATACCTACACGTTTATGTCCATAAAAGATAACCTTTCTGCCCCTGACTGCTCCATGAAGTCAATGCAGTGCATTTGTAGGCCTACTATTGGTAGGTGAAGAGATTATGTCATTCAGCTAAACAAGTTAAAAGAGGTCTCATGGAATGAGACCGGAGTAAGTGGGTCATTCTTACCCTCCGGGCTTGTATTTGAAGTTGAGCCTGTCAACGTATTGTCTGATGTCAAACAATGAGCTATCTTATGTATAGACCACAGGACTGAAGAATCAACCATGGTCCAGCTGGAAAGCAAAAATATCCCCACAATGGCTAACATTCATGATTCCCGTATGTGTGAGGTTTATTATGTAGGCTACAATAGTCCATTCCCAGAATCATACACTAGAAAGTGAGTTCTGGGCATTAGTTCTAAAATGAACAAATGATGCTACCCTTGAGAAATTAACAAAAATATGTATGTCAAAACCAACTGAAACCAAGAAGACATTGCAATGAAACATGACAAAAAATAAATGCATAAGTCATATTTCAAGTGTCACTTGCACTGACAGTACTCAGGCGCAATACTCTTTATGACGTGGTTGCCAGTTTGGAGCATTTGACAATGGTGTGACTTAGTGTGCCGACTTTAATGAACATACTTCTCATCATCTCAGGCCAGAATGTGACCTCAAGCCTCTACTAGAACACAGTACTAATGCCAGCAATAACAACGCCCACGGAGCCTACAGCATATGGTTCCAATAGAAATCATGAAGTACATTCACTTCTAACAGAAATCCCTATAGATCCTAGTAGTCAAACTGGGTTACATAGAAATTCCAAGTGAGAGAACAAACCAATGGGAAAAAACTGGATGTATCATCAACGTTGTTTTCACCTCAGTTTAAAAAAAAATCAATGTGATGACGTTGAATCAACGTGGAAAACTGATTGGATATGCAAAAAGTCGTCATCGTTATTTTTTCACCCAATTTTTAAACTAAATCCATTGTCATTGTAATTTTTTTTGTTGATTTCATATTAAATTCACATTAGTTGACAACTCACTCAACCAAATGTAAATCAAATAAAAATAGTCATTGAACAGGCGTCTGTGCCTAGTGGGAAATCATTTCTCGAACATCACAACAGTATTTTGCTGAAGTTACTTCCTGGGATAAAGTTTGCTAAGATGTTTGTTGATATCATGTTTGCCACAGAGTGACCACTCCCTCCCTGGGCTTGTGTTTCAATATCACATGTGCTGTGCTCACCAGGCCTGCACTGTTTGGGTGCTGATAATTCTTTGAGCCACAACACAAATGGATGATTATCTCTGTCCTGAAACAGTGGTTATAGTGTGGCAGTGAATGATGTTATGTACCTCATGTCTCTATTCCACTTTTTTCAGCTCCTTAGATGCCATTAAAAGAGCCTTTTGACAAAGTGGATACAGATGTTCCACAACACCTTCACAAATCCTGAAAAATTACAGTTGAACTTATTTGTTTATTAAAAGAAAGAAGGCTATTATTCTTTTTAGTTGAATTTAAGTTTCAGAAAAACTAGTTTAACTTGGCAGAAAATTATCATTCTGTGGCATGTATAAATTAGAGACACAGAAGTTAATGGTTTGTGCCAAACTGGCACCAATTCACACAATGACTGTAAAAACCACTTCTGCCGAGGCTTGAAGTTGTTAGAGCAACGCGTTGTTAGAGACTGAGGGCTTTATAATATAATGTGTATATCTAGAGGGTAAACGATACATGCTATTCAGTTGAGTTATAATGTAGGAATGTTGTCCCCTGCAGGGTGTGGACTTTAATCTGCAGTTGTGACATGACCAGAAAACAATCTATCAGTTATGTGAGAAGTTAATTCAATTGTTCAAATTAAATCTAATTACTTTTTCAACATCACATTAATCAAGTTCATGGTGCCTTTCCCATTAGGCTTTACATTGCACTTTATAGAACCCTACTATGATGACAAGGCTAGAGTATAGAGGAGAACATGGATGGTTTGACCTTAAAGCTGGAATGCTTAATGGTGAAGCAGTCACTTCCATTTGCGATATTACAACACAGATGTTTTCCCCTCTGACATCATTGCACGCATGATAGAAAAGCGCAGAATGTACCATGCTGTGTGACGCTTGGCAACAAAAACAATAACAACTGTGGTGGGGGCGGCCAGTGGCGCTATTTCCCTCTACAGCGGATTCTATCTATAAGCCTAAGGGGAAAAACTGAGAGGAGGAAGATAAAATAAACTATTGCTTTGTGTGTGTGTGTGTGTGTGTGTGTGTGTGTGTGTGTGTGTGTGTGTGTGTGTGTGTGTGTGTGTGTGTGTGTGTGTGTGTGTGTGTGTGTGTGTGTGTGTGTGTGTGTGTGTGTGTGTGTGCGAGAGAGAGAGAAAGAGAGAGGCCGACAGACAGACAGACAGACAGACAGACAGACAGACAGACAGACAGACAGACAGACAGACAGACTTAAAGCCAGAGACAAGGGGAGAGACCTGCTCTGGCACAGTACCCCTGCCTCCCCATAGACTCCCAGTTTCCCAGCCCCAGCTCATATAACAGGATGATAGGACATTCCTCCAAAACAAAAGAGTGAAAACTAATGAAGGTACATACATCAAAGTTGGGCAAGGCTTTGTTTCAAGGTGTGTTATCACATAAATCAACTAACTACAGTAAAGATCTTTTCATCTAAACTTTTTTTTTAAAGAGCAATGGTCCCCAGTCCTTTATGATAAAGCACCATTAAACCTTACTTTACTTTATATCACTTTAATAAACCTAAATTAACCACCTTAATGGTGATGTATTTACATGGATGTTTCAACAACAGATGTTCAAAATTGACTCCACAAATTTGAACCAAAGAATAAACTTGTTTCAAGATGTGTTCCGTATAATTTCTAAGAGCCCACAGTATGCTGTTTGTTCCTCACCGAGGATGCAGAGAGATGAATAAATCTCAAATATTTCCTCCTGAAATTCTCCTGCAATGGAACACATTGGTGTCTACATAAAGTCTGCATTGATAAAAGCTGCTCGCTAGTTAGCCAAGAATGACCTGCATAAACACTGAGGAATGCTCAATGTTGAAAGTTGGTTAGAGCAGAATGTACCCTAATGCATGTGCTTGATCACAGGTCAGACAACCACACAAACCTCACTTCTAAATCATGTCTATACAGCCACCTCTATTTACAAGCTGAAATGATGTGAGAGGATATTACTAAGGATAATAGAGAGGGACAGATCTTGCTCCTGACCTTTTCATGACCTAACTAGGAAAAACTCTGGGCACTAATCTTAAGATGCTCTATGCCAAACAACCTTAAGGACATGACTGAAAAGAATGTGTGTGTGATAAACACATGAGGAACAGAACATTTATATTTATATAATAACAGTCTTAATGGAAAGCACACGGTAACTTCTCAGAAGAGCACTGGATGTCCTTTACTGTTGTTTTAAAGTGCAGATGACTGAGACACAATGACACTAAAACTGCAATCCATACAAACCCATAAACTGCACGGCCCACAAAGCAAATTCTTGCTCAGTTCACATGCTATGGGTATTTTCCAGAGTTATAATTAAACTTGGTTACTTGAAACAGAAACTTAGAAAGAAGTGCAAGTGTACTAAAAACATGGCATTCACAGAGGAATCGGACAAAAAATGCCCTAAGAAGCCAAAGGTAGGTGACACATGCATGCAAGCTTCAGGTTTCAACACTCTTCTTAAGTCCTAAGTCTTTGAAACATTTCCTTTGTGGTTCCTTTGTGGTCGACTGGCCAGCAATTACCCTGAAGTCATCGCAAGTGTCCCACAATGAAAGGGCAACAGTCTCTAAAATGTCTCTAAAATGTAGGCGGAAATGTTCTCACCCCAAGCACCTACTTTGAGTCCCTATACCTCTCATCATCCCCCACCACAGTATCACACTAGTCTGTCGTCATGCCTAACATTAGACAGTGCACGTCCCAAGTGGCACCCTATTCCCTCTATATGACACTACTTTTGATGGGCCCAGATCAAAAGTAGTGCACTATAAAGGCAATAGGGTGTGATTTGGGATAAAGCCAAGTGTAACCTCAAACTGAAGCTGTGAGTCACCACCACCATCAAATGACTGTTTCCAGATGATAAGGTAAAGAGAAGTCTCCATTAAGTCTGTGCCTGCGCTCAAATGGTAGCCTATTCTCTACTCAGTGCACTACTTTTTATCAGAACCCTATGAGCCCTGGTCAAAAATAGTGCACTACATAGGGAATAGGGTTCCATTTGGAACATAACCTGTGTGTGTGGAGGGCTTTGCCTCAGCCTGGCTGTGTTTTACATTGCTTCTGTGTGGAACTAACTCGGCGTGCCCCACATCTCAGTGAATGGAAAAGATGAGCCTGATATTCTCTCAGTGAATATCACAGCTTGAGACATCACAAAGGGCTGAAGGCGGACTCCAGATGTCTGGACCTCTACAGCGCAGCTCTTTGGAGCATTATAATCTCTACCTTTTGTCTTTATAAACCTCACCAGAGGAAGTGAACTGGAGCCATTCTTCCTCATCTTGTCCCATTACAGGAATTGAATAGCATTGGAATTTGCAAACTGTGTACGGTCACTTCTTGGAAAAGATAACCAAAGTACTTATTGAGGATGTTCAGCTATGGTGTGGGCCAGGGGCGCAACTTTGGTTTTAGAAGTGTGGGGGACATAATATATAAATATATATATATACAGTACCAGTCAAAAGTTTGGACACCTACTCATTCAACCGTTTTTCTAAATGTTTACTATTTTATACATAGTAGAATAATAGTGAAGACATCAAAACTATGAAATAACACATATGGAATCATATAGTAACCAAAAAAGTCTTTAAAAAATCTTAATTTTGTATTTGAGATTCATCAAAGTACCCACCCCTTTGCCTTGATGACAGCTTTGCACACTCATGGCATTCTCTCAACCATCTTCATGAGGTAGACACCTGGATTGCATTTCAATTAACAGATGTGCCTTGTTAAAAGTTCATTTGTAGAATTTCTTTCCTTCTTAATGCGTTTGAGCCAATCAGTTGTCTTGCGACAAAATAGGGGTGGTAAACGGAATATAGCCCTATTTGGTAAATGACCGAGTCCACATTATGCCAAGAACAGCTCAAATATGCAAAGATTAATGATAGTCCATAATTACTTGAAGTTATGAAGGTCAGTCAATGCGGAACATTTCAAGAACTTTGAAAGTTTCTTCAAGTGCAGTCGCAAGAACCATCCAGCACTATGATGAAACTGGCTCAGATGAGGACAACCACAGGGAAGGAAGACCCAGAGTTGCCTCTGATACAGAGGATAAGAGTTAGAGTTACCAGCCTTAGAAATTGGAGCCCAAATAAATGCTTCACAGAGTTCAAGTAACAGACACATCTCAAGATCGACTGTTCAGAAGAGACTGCGTGAATCAGGCCTTCATGGTTTAATTTCTGCAAAGAAACTTAACGACACCAATAATAAGAAGAGACTTGCTTGGGCCAAGAAACACAAGCAACTGACATTAGACCTCATTTGTCTGATGAGTCCAAATTTGAGATTTTTGCTTCTACCCTACCTTTGTGAAACGCGGAGTAGTTGAATGGATGATCTCCACATGTGTGGTTCCCACTGTGAAGCATGGAGGAGGAGGTGTGATGGTGCTTTGTTGGTGACACTGTCTGTGATTTATTTAGAATTCAAGGCACACTTAACCAGCATTGCTACCACAGAATTCTGCAGTGACATGCCATCCCATCTGTTTTGGACTTTTCAACTGGACAATGATGCAACACACCTCCAGGCTGTGTAATGGCTATTTGACCAAGAAGGAGAGTGATGGAGTGCTGCATCAGATGACCTGGCCTCCACATTCCCTTGACCTCAATCCAATTGAGATGGTTTGGTATGAGTTGGACAGCAGAGTGAAGGAAAAGCAGCCAACAAGTGCTCAGCATATGTGGGAACTGCTTCAAGACTGTGGGAAAAGCATTCCAGGTGAAGCTGGTTGAGAGAATGTCAAGCGTGTGCAAAGCTGTCATCAAGGCAAAGGGTGGCTACTTTGATGAATCTAAAATGTAAAATATAATTTGTAGAAATTATATGTAGAAAACAGTAAAAATAGGTGTCCAAACTTTTGACTGGTACTGTGTATATATATCTTTTTTTATCCATTTGGATAAACACTCCAAACAGTCTACCCGACCACTCAGGGGCGTCCGCATGGTCCTAAAGCACACCGTTGCCTCGTTTTGTATCACATTCCAATGAAAAATGGGGCAGGGACAAAAATGCAATTTAAGAATGTCCCCCCTGTCCCCAGTGAAAGTTGCACCTCTGGTGTGGGCTGTCAACCAAGTAACCCAGAATCACCCTGAAACACCCAGTCCTGGTGGGGCCATACTTGCGGACACTAGAAAAAGTTTAAGTGCAAGGTTAAGTTTAGGCATCAGCAAATTAATATCATTGACATAGTTTCACGTGATATAATGCTACATTGTAGCTGATCCAATCAGATAAGCTGGCACACGTTAGGCCTAAGTTAACCTCACAAGGTGGCAGTGATTATTTCCTGTAACAAATTCCTCAGCAGTCAATCAAACTTTTTCTCCACAAACCAATGTCATTTCTTAAAACAGGTCAACTCGACCACCAGAGGGATACATGTAAACCTTGAATTTGGAGGTGTCAGTCATCGTTGGAGTCAAATAGAGACATGATTTGAGCTGACTCTCCTGGAGAGTGCTGGTCTGCACTAACTCATAAAATTGGAATGTGAACTCTTGAGGGCCTGCAGTGAGTGAGCGGAACAACACATAACACTCTGCCTTTGGTGGCAATTAGCTGCAGGCTTTTATGCAAAGGGTAGGTGTAATCCTGAATGCTGATTGGTTAAAAGTGCATTCCAGCTGGTGTCTATTCCACAAGTTACCAACGGCTAAATCTATGACATTAAAATGCCCTTTTTACACTGTTCCATCTGACTGCTCAATCCACTGTCTCATCAGCCCAGGCAGGGAAGTTATAAACTTGATCTCCATTATAAAATGCACCTAAACATTATCTCACAATTCTTTTAGACTAATATTTAGTTTTCAACAGTGGAGATTAGTATAAACCTTGCTGTCTGTCTGTCCGACATTTGCAACATTGTTTCAATACTCAAATTCGATCTCCAACTGTCCCAAAGTAATGAATGTGTCGGGGTCGGGAGTCGTGACGAAAGAGAGGCAGGCAGAGTTTCTCAGCCAGTTATGAATCAACTGGCATCATTTTTATGGATATATACAAAGAAATGTCAATTGATAAAAGGTCAAACGAAAGTCTGGCTAGTTTGCAGTCTTTCCAGCTTCAGTTTGAAGCCAACCTTACTTTGCTACCTGACAACTTTATGGTTTTAACTTTTTAATTACCATTTATATTTTAGTTTTTTCCCTCAACTTTTTTTTCATTCAACTTTTTCACTCCGGACGCTTTATCTGGACACGGTTCGTCAGGACCTCCTTAGCCGAAGCTAAGTAGTAACATTAACATGATGCCTTCTAATTGCAGTCACTGTAGTCATAATATACAGGTGAACGATCGCCTTACGGTGAGGATAGCTGTGCTATAAGCCCAGCTTCAGACGCAATCGTTAGGCAAGGGTAATTTCAGTGTAGGAAAGGATGAAACAGCGTCTGTGCCACCAGTAAGTACAGATAGTAACGTTAGTATAAATCCCCTCGCACGGTCCCCGCAGCCGGACAACTTTCTCACGTTTTCTGGAGGGAAATGCTGTAGGAATGCTCAACCGGTGTCGCTCATTCAGCCGACAGAAACTTTCAACCGGTTTTCCCCATTAAGCAACGAGTCGGAGTCAGAGGTTGAGCCTTCTCTTGTATCTACTCCTCCCGTTACGGGGTCTGAGACGCCAAAGCTTCCCACCATTAGCTCTGACAAATTGCAAACTCTAGTCATTGGTGACTCCATTACCCGCAGTATTAGACTTAAAACGAATCATCCAGCGATCATACACTGTTTACCAGGGGGCAGGGCTACCGACGTTAAGGCTAATCTGCTGGCTAAAGCTAAAACTGGCGAGTGTAGAGAGTACAGAGATATTGTTATCCACGTCGGCAGCAACGATGTTAGGATGAAACAGTCAGAGATCACCAAGCGCAACATAGCTTCAGCATGTAAATCAGCTAGAAAGATGTGTCGGCATCGAGTAATTGTCTCTGGCCCCCTCCCAGTTAGGGGGAGTGATGAGCTCTACAGCAGAGTCTCACAACTCAATCGCTGGTTGAAAACTGTTTTCTGCCCCTCCCAAAAGATAGAATTTGTAGATAATTGGCCCTCTTTCTGGGACTCACCCACAAACAGGACCAAGCCTGACCTGCTGAGGAGTGACGGACTCCATCCTAGCTGGAGGGGTACTCTCATCTTATCTACCAACATAGACAGGGCTCTAACTCCTCTACCTCCACAATGAAATAGGGTGCAGGCCAGGCAGCAGGCTGTTAGCCAGCCTGCCAGCATAGTGGAGTCTGCCACTAGCACAATCAGTGTAGTCAGCTCAGCTATCCCCATTGAGATCGTGTCTGTGCCTCGACCTAGGTTGGGCAAAACTAAACATGGCGGTGTTCGCCTTAGCAATCTCACTAGGATAAAGACCTCCTCCATTCCTGTCATTATTGAAAGAGATCATGATACCTCACATCTCAAAATAGGGCTACTTAATGTTAGATCCCTTACTTCAAAGGCAATTATAGTCAATGAACTAATCACTGATCATATTCTTGTTGTGATTGGCCTGACTGAAACATGGCTTAAGCCTGATGAATTTACTGTGTTAAATGAGGCCTCACCTCCTGGCTACACTAGTGACCATATCCCCCCGTGCATCCCGCAAAGGCGGAGGTGTTGCTAACATTTACGATAGCAAATTTCAATTTACAAAAAAAATGACATTTTCGTCTTTCAAGCTTCTAGTCATGAAATCTATGCAGCCTACTCAATCACTTTTTATAGCTACTGTTTACAGGCCTCCTGGGCCATATACAGCGTTCCTCATTGAGTTCCCTGAATTCCTATCGGACTTTGTAGTCATAGCAGATAATATTCTAATCTTTGGTGACTTTAACTTCTTGGATATAGGGGGCGCTCTTTTAATTTATGGATAAAAAAACGTGCCCGTTTTAAGCGCAATATTTTGTCACCAAAAGATGCTCGACTATGCATATAATTGGCAGCTTTGGAAAGAAAACACTCTAAGGTTTCCAAAACTGCAAAGATATTATCTGTGAGTGCCACAGAACTCATGCTACAGGCGAAACCAAGATAAAACTTCAACCAGGAAATGGGCAGAATTTTTGAAGCTCTGTTTTCCATTGTCTCCTTATATGGCTGTGAATGCGCCAGGAATGAGCCTGCCCTTCCTATCGTTTCTCCAAGGTGTCTGCAGCATTGTGACGTATTTGTAGGCATATCATTGGAAGATTGGCCATAAGAGACTACATTTATCAGGGGTCCACCCGGTGTCCTTTGTCTAAATTGGTGCGTAATCTACAAGCTGCACGCAGTCATCCAGTGATTGAGAGGAGAGAGGAGGCTTTCAACGAATGATATATCATGAAGAGATATGTGAAAAACACCTTGAGGATTGATTCTAAACAACGTTTCCCATGTTTCAGTCGATATTATGGAGTTAATTTGGAAAAAAGTTCTGCGTTTTGAAGACTGAATTTTCGTTTTTTTTTGGTAGCCAACTGTGACGCACCAAACGGAGCAATTTCTCCTAAACAAATAATCTTTCAGGAAAAACTGAGCATTTGCTATCTAACTGAGTCTCCTCATTGAAAACATCTGAAGTTCTTCAAAGGTAATGATTTTATTTGAATGATTTTCTGTTTTTTGTGAAAATGTTGCCTGCTAATGCTAACGCTAAATGCTACGCTAGGTACGCTAGCTGTTACACAAATGCTTGTTTTGCTATGGTTGAGAAGCATATTTTGAAAATCTAAGATGACAGTGTTGTTAACAAAAGGCTAAGCTTGAGAGCTAGCATATTAATTTCATATCATTTGCGATTTTCATGAATAGTTAACGTTGTGTTATGCTAATGAGCTGCGGGATAATTACACTCCTGGATACAGGTTTTTTTCGTAGCTAAACGTGATGCACCAAACGGAGCGATTTCTCCTAAACAAATAATCTTTCAGGAAAAACTGAGCATTTGCTATCTAACTGCGAGACTCCTCATTGAAAACATCTGAAGTTCTTCAAAGGTAATGATTTTATTTGAATGATTTTCAGTTTTTTAGTGAAAATGTTGCCTGCTAATGCTAACGCTAAATGCTACGCTAGCTGCGCTAGCTGTTACACAAATGCTTGTTTTGCTATGGTTGAGAAGCATATTTTGAAAATCTGAGATGACAGTGTTGTTAACAAAAGGCTAAGCTTGAGAGCTAGCATATTAATTTCATTTCATTTGCGATTTTCATGAATAGTTAATGTTGCGTTATGGTAATGAGCTTGAGGCTGTATTCACGATCCCGGATCCGGGATGGCTCGACGCAAGAAGTTAATATTCACATGGAAAAGTCCACAGACCCACTCCAAAAGGCTTTCGGAGCCATCATCGACTCAGTGGGTTTTGTCTAACATGTCTCTGGACCTACTCACTGTCACAGTCATACTCTGGACCTAGTTTTGTCCCATGGTATAAATGTTGTGGATCTTAATGTTTTTCCTCATAATCCTGGACTATCGGACCACCATTTTATTACGTTTACATTTGCAACGAATAATCTGCCCATCAAGAAACATCAAAAGTCGTGCTATAAATTCACAGACAACACAAACATTCCTTGATGTCCTTCCAGACTCCCTCTGTCTACCCAAGGACGCCAGAGGACAAAAATCAGTTAACCACCTAACTGAGGAACTCAATTTAACCTTGCGCAATACCCTAGATGCAGTTGCACCCCTAAAAACTAAAAACATCTCCCTGGTATACAGAAAATACCCGAGCTCTGAAGCAAGCTTCCAGAAAATTGGAACAGAAGTCTTCCGAATAGCTTGGAAAGAGAGTACCGTGCAGTATCGAAGAGCCCTTACTGCTGCTCTATCATCCTATTTTTCCAACTTAATTGAGGAAAATAAGAACAATCTTAAATGTTTTTTTGATACTGTCGCAAAGCTAACTAAAAAGCAGCATTCCCCAAGAGAATATGGCTTTCACTTCAGCAGTAATAAATTCATGAACTTCTTTGAGGAAAAGAACATGATTATTAGAAAGCAAATTACAGACTCCTCTTTAAATCTGCGTATTCCTTCAAAGCTCAGTTGTCCTGAGTCTGCACAACTCTGCCAGGACCTAGGATCAAGAGACACACTCAAGTGTTTTAGTACTATATCTCTTGACACAATGATGAAAATAATCATGGCCTCTAAACCTTCAAGCTGCATACTGGACCCTATTCCAACTAAACTACTGAAAGAGCTGCTTCCTGTGCTTGGCCCTCCTATGTTGAACATAATAAACGGCTCCCTATCCACCGGATGTGTACCAAACTCACTAAAAGTGGCAGTAATAAAGCCTCTCTTGAAAAAGCCAAATCTTGACCCAGAAAATATAAAAAACTATCGGCCTATATCGAATCTTCCATTCCTCTCAACATTTTTAGAAAAGGCTGTTGCGCAGCAACTCACTGCCTTCCTGAAGACAAACAATGTATACAAAATGCTTCAGTCTGGTTTTAGACCCCATCATAGCACTGAGAATGCTCTTATGAAGGTGGTAAATGACCTTTTAATGGCATCAAGACTGAGGCTCTGCATCTGTCCTCGTGCTCCTAGACCTTAGTGCTGCTTTTGATAACATCAATCACCATATTCTTTTGGGGAGATTGGAAACCCAAATTGGTCTACACGGACAAGTTCTGGCTTGGTTCAGATCTTATCTGTCGGAAAGATATCAGTTTGTCTCTGTGAATGGTTTGTCCTCTGACAAATCAACTATAAATGTCGTTGTTCCTCAAGGTTCCGTTTTAGGACCACTATTGTTTTCACTATATATTTTACCTCTTGGGGATGTCATTCGAAAACATAATGTTAACTTTCACTGCTATGTGGATGACACACAGCTGTACATTTCAATGAAACATGGTGAAGCCCCAAAATTGCCCTCGCTAGAAGCATGTGTTTCAGACATAAGGAAGTGGATGGCTGCAAACTTTCTACTTTTAAACTCGGACAAAACAGAGATGCTTGTTCTAGGTCCCAAGAAACAAAGAGATCTTCTGTTGAATCTGACAATTAATCTTAATGGTTGTACAGTCATCTCAAATAAAACTGTGAAGGACCCTGGCGTTACTCTGGAACCTGATCTCTCTTTTGAAGAACATATCAAGACTATTTCAAGGACAGCTTTTTTCCATCTACATAACATTGCAAAAATCAGAAACTTTCTGTCCAAAAATGATGCAGAAAAATTCATCCATGCTTTTGTCACTTTTAGGTTAGACTACTGCAATGCTCTACATTCCGGCTACCCGGATAAAGCACTAAATAAACTTCAGTTGGTGCTAAATACGGCTGCTAGAATCCTGACTAGAACCAAAATAAAATTTGATCATATTACTCCAGTGCTAGCCTCTCTACACTGGCTTCCTGTCAAAGCAAGGGCTGATTTCAAGGTTTTTACTGCTAACCTACAAAGCATTACATGGGCTTGCTCCTACCTATCTCTCTGATTTGGTCCTGCCGTACATACCTACACGTACGCTACGGTCACAAGACGCAGGCCTCCTAATTGTCCCTAGAATTTCTAAGCAAACAGCTGGAGGCAGGGCTTTCTCCTATAGAGCTCCATTTTTATGGAACGGTCTGCCTACCCATGTCAGAGACGCAAACTCGGTCTCAACCTTTAAGTCTTTACTGAAGACTCATCTCTTCAGTGGGTCATATGATTGAGTGTAGTCTGGCCCAGGAGTGAGAAGGTGAACGGAAAGGCTCTGGAGCAACGAACCGCCCTTGCTGTCTCTGCCTGTCCGGTTCCCCTCTTTCCACTGGGATTCTCTGCCTCTAACCCTATTACAGGGGCTGAGTCACTGGCTTACTGGGGCTCTCTCATGCTGTCCCTGGAAGGGGTGCGTCACCTGAGTGGGTTGATTCACTGATGTGGTCATCCTGTCTGGGTTGGTGCCCCCCCTTGGGTTGTGCCATGGCGGAGATCTTTGTGGGCTATACTCGGCCCTGTCTCAGGATGGTAATTTGGTGGTTGATGATATCCCTCTAGTGGTGTGGGGGCTGTGCTTTGGCAAAGTGGGTGGGGTTATATCCTTCCTGTTTGGCCCTGTCCGGGGGTGTCCTCGGATGGGTCCTCGGGGTCTCCTGACCCCTCCTGTCTCAGCCTCCAGTATTTATGCTGCAGTAGTTTATGTGTCGGGGGGCTAGGGTCAGTTTGTTATATCTGGAGTACTTCTCCTGTCCTATTCGGTGTCCTGTGTGAATCTAAGTGTGCGTTCTCTAATTCTCTCCTTCTCTCTTTCTTTCTCTCTCTCGGAGGACCTGAGCCCTAGGACCATGCCCCAGGATTACCTGACATGATGACTCCTTGCTGTCCCCAGTCCACCTGGCCGTGCTGCTGCTCCAGTTTCAACTTTTCTGCCTTTTTTATTATTCGAACATGCTGGTCATTTATGAACATTTGAACATCTTGGCCATGTTCTGTTATAATCTCCACCCGGCACAGCCAGAAGAGGACTGGCCACCCCACATAGCCTAGTTCGTCTCTAGATTTCTTCCTAGGTTTTGGCCTTTCTAGGGAGTTTTTCCTAGCCACTGTGCTTCTACACCTGCATTGCTTGCTGTTTGGGGTTTTAGGCTGGGTTTCTGTACAGCACTTTGAGATATCAGCTGATGTACGTAGGGCTATATAAATACATTTGATTTGATTTGATTTTGTTAGCTGTGTTGTTGGCTAGATCCACTGAAAAACAGTGTCCTGACGAGAGAGCACATTTCTATGCCAGGTGAAATCGTGCCTCAATATCTCATTGTTATGGATGTATCCAAATAAATGTCACTAGAAAACAGATTAAACAAATGCAGTTACTGTTGTTATTCCGGCTGCACTGTTTGACATGACTGTAAATTAGCCATAGTTGGCTACCTAGCAAGCAAGGGATAAGAACTTTGCCAGACAGATGGCAATGGAACATTTAGAATGAACGACTGGGTTGCGTCCATTGATACAGAACAAAAAGACTGAAAGACTGGGTCCCGTTTCTGGCAACCGAACCAATAGAACAAACGGCAAGCCTAGATTTGTTTCAGGACTATATCTTGAGAAAGGATGAAACAGTATGAATAAATTCATAAAAATAAAGTTTTTAATGAAAATATGTCAATAATTATCTAAATATGTTGGTAACTGCAAACCATTACAGACTACAAAAGGAAGCACAGCCGAGAACTGCCCAGTGACACGAGCCTACCGGACGAGCTAAACTACTTCTATGCTCGCTTCGAGGCAAAAAACACTGAAACATGCATGAAAGCACCAGCAGTACCGGAAGACTGTGTGATCACGCTCTCCGCAGCCGATGTAAGTAAGACCTTTAGACACGTCAACATTCACAAGGCCGCAGGGCCAGACGGATTACCAGGACGTGTACTGCGAGCATGCGCTGACCAACTAGCAAGTGTCTTCACTAACGTTTTCAACCTCTCCCTGTCCAAGTCTGTAATACCAACATGTATTAAGCAGACCACCATAGCGCCTGTGCCCAAGAACACTAAGGTAACCTGCCTAAATGACTACCGTCCTGTAGCACTCACGTCTGTAGCCATGATGTGCTTTGAAAGGCTGGTCATGGCTCACATCAGTACCATCATTCCAGAAACCCTAAACACACTCCAATTTGCATAGCGACCCAACAGATCCACAGATGATGCTATCTGTATTCCACTCCACAATGCCCTTTCCCACCTGGACAGAAGGAACACCTATGTGAGAATGCTATTCATTGACTACAGCTCAGAGTTCAACACCATAGTGCCCTCAAAGCTCATCACTAAGCTAAGGATCCTGGGACTAAACACCTCCCTCTGCAACTGGATCCTGCACTTCCTGACGGGCCGCCCCAAGGTGGTAAGGGTAGGTAACAACACATCCGCCACGCTGATCTTCAACACGTGGGCCCCTTAGGGGTGCGTGCTCAGCTCCCATTCTGTACTCCCTGTTCACTCATGACTGCACGGCCAGGCACGCCTCCAACACCATCATTAAATTTGCAGACGACACAAGAGTGGTAGGCATGATCACCGACAACAACGAGACAGCCTATAGGGAGGAGGTCAGAGACCTGGCCGTGTGGTGCCAGGATAACAACCTCTCCCTCAAAGTGATCAAGACAAAGGAGATGATTGTGGACTACAGGAAAAAGAGGACCGAGCACGCCCCCATTCTCATCGACGGGGCTGCAGTGGAGCAGGTTGAGAGCTTCAAGTTCATTGGTGTCCACATCACCAACAAACTAACATGGTCCAAGCACACCGTGACAGTCGTGAAGAGGGTAGGACAAAACCTATTCCCCCTCAGGAGACTGAAAAGATTTGGCATGGGTCCTCAGATCCTCAAAAGGCTCTACAGCTGCACCATCGAGAGCATCCTGACAGGTTGCATCACTGCCTGGTATGGCAACTGCTCGGCCAAAGACGCAAGGCACTACAAAGGGTAGTGCGAACGACCCAGTACATCACTTGGACCAAGCTTCCTGCCATCCAGGACCTCTATACCAGGCGATGTCAGAGGAAGGCCCTGAAAATTGTCAAAGACTCCAGCCACCCTAGTCATAGACTGTTCTCTCTGCTACCACACGTCAAGCGGTACTGGAGCGCCATGTCTAGGTCCAAGAGGCCTCTAAACAACTTCTGCCCCCAAGCAATAAGACTCCTGAACATCTCTGTTGTCATAGTCACTTTAATTAAGTCTACCTACATGTACATACTACCTCAAATAACCGGTGCACCCGCACATTGACTCTGTTCTGGCAACCATATATATATTGTTATTTTTTTACTGCTCCTCTTTAATTACTTGTTAGTTTTACCTCTTATTCTTATCCATATTGTTGAAACTGTACTGTCGGTTAAGGACTAGTAAGTAAGCATTTCACGTGACTAATAACATTTGATTTGCCCTCGAAGCCGGTGTTTGGAGAATATATAGGCATATATACAGTTGAAGTCGGAAGTTTACATACACCTTAGCCAAATACATTTAAACTCAGTTTTCATTTCCTGACATTTAATCATAGTAAAATTTCCCTGTCTTAGGCCAGTTAGGATAACCACTTTATTTTAAGAATGTGAAATGTCAGAATAATAGTAGAGATAATGATTTTTTTCAGCTTTTATTTCTTCCATCACATTCCCAGTGGGTCAGAAGTTTACATACACTAAAATAGTATTTGGTAGCATTGCCTTTAAATTGTTTAACTTGGGTCAAACGTTTCGGGTAGCCTTCTACAAGCTTCCCAGAATAAGTTGGGTGAATTTTGGCCCATTCCTCCTGACAGAGCTGGTGTAACTGAGTCAGGTTTGTAGGCATCCTTGCTCGCACACGCTTGTTGTCCTTAAGCCATTTTGCCACAATTTGGAAATATGCTTGTCCATTTGGAAGAACCATTTGCGACCAAGTTTTAGCTTCCTGACTGATGTCTTGAGATGCTACTTCAATATATCCACATAATTTTCTCCCTCATTTTGTTTCATCAAACCAGAGGACATTTCTCCAAAAAGTACGATCTTTGTCGCCATGTGCAGTTGCAAACCGTATTCTGGCTTTTTTATGGTGGTTTTCGAGCAGTGGCTTCTTCCTTGCTGAGCGGCCTTTCAGGTTATGTTGATCTAGGACTCGTTTTACTATGGATATAGATACTTCTGTACATGTTTCCTCCAGCATCTTCAGAAGGTCCTTTGCTGTTGTTCTGGGATTGATTTGCCCTTTTCTGACCCACTGGAATTGTAATACAGTGATACAGTGAATTGTCTGTAAACAATTGTTGGAAAAATTGCACAAAGTAGATGTCCTAGCCGAATTGCCAAAACTATAGTTTGTTAACAATACATTTTTGGAGTGGTTGAAAAATGACTTTTAATGACTCCAACCTAAGTGTATGTAAACTTCCGACTTCAACAACAACACCAGTGCCAATTTTTCTTCCAAACACCGGCTTATCACTTAAATAAGACATGAATGAACCCTTTAGGAGCCCAGTAGGTATGAGGTATGAGTTAGTAGATATGATTAGTTAGTTTGTTTCTGGTAGTCCAAGTTTCACTGAAAAATGTATTGTGGGCTTCTGCACTTTACTTTGAAGTCATCATTGGGTTCAAGCTGTGATTTTGGCTGGACACTTTTTTCGAAAGCCACGTGTACTACTTATGTCAAAAGGTGTGTCTGCACTCTGCACAGAACAGCTCAATAATAAAAAGACCAGCTGTGAGGGCCTTCTTGGATGAGGAGTCAAGAGCCAAATGTTCTGGAACATTGCAGTGCAAGAATCTCAGTCAACAACAATGTCAACCAAAGCCTCTTCAGGGCCATTTCCTGGACACAGATTAAGCCTAGTCCTAGAATTTTGTATTTTTATCACCCAACTTTTAACCTAAATCCAATGATGTCGTGGCATTTTTTGGTTGATTTCACATTGAATTCACGTTAGTTGACAACTCAACCAAATGTAAATCAAAAGTGGGTTTGTAGTGGGTTTGTAGTAGGTTTGTAGTGGGTTGGTAGTAGGCAGGTTGTTTACCTCCACATTATTGGCCATGGTGTTGATGAATTTAAATCCTGGAATCCTTTTGTCGCTGCACACCACGCCCACGTCCTCTGTGTGCTTGCAGTCGGAGACTCCGATCCCGTTGGACATGCACAGTGCCAGGGTCTTCTCTTTCCCAGTGCACTGGACATTGTCAAACCAGATGCGCCCTGAAAAAAAGCAGGATTCTCAACACATTGTAGATACATCAAGACCTCCGTAGGGAGGAATCTTTTTTCACCTGATCAGTGGTAGCTAGCGAGGCCAAACAGCCAAGCAAATTTGGCAAAGTGACTGGACACAGGCAGTAATTCTGCTGCTGAGTTGTACACTCACTCCCTTATCCCTAACGTATCTCCGCTATAGATGTGGATGATTTATTTTGGTGAAAGATGAGTCAGAATGTATTGTAAAAGCTTCACCGGAAAAATTGCTTAACATTGGCCAATAAAAAACATCCCTGAAAATAGAGTCAATTATTTCCCCTTTCCCTTATCATTACACACATGCATAATGGGTTGATGTGTAATAGCAGACATTTTACCTTCTCCTTTCCCATATTTAGAGGACGGAGACCAGGAGACAGCCTCCAGGTAGCCCAACTCCCTGCACACCACCTGGGCAGAGTGAATAGAGAAGTCATCATCACAGACCGTGCCCCACTCGCCATCATAGAAAACCTCCACGCGCCCCTCGTTGTGCTTGCGCTTATCCCCCGCCAAACGCAGCTGTATCCTGGGTGTGTCAGGTGGCAGCTCCGGGGCAGTGTACTGCTCCTGCTCTGGCTCTGGGTAGCCCTGTGGATAGCCGTGTGGGTAGCCTAATTGTTCATACTGGGCCCGACACAGCTTTAACAGGCCCAGCAGGATGGTGAAGCAGTAGGGGAGCGACCACGGGGCCAGCATGGTGGTGTCTGTCAAGTCAGACAGTAGACTGAAGAGGTTATCTGTGGGAAAGTAGAGAGTAGGAAAATAACATTACTCATAAAAATAAAAGAAATCCTTTGGCTACTTTGTCATGTTTTTTTACTGGGAGACTGGTGGTTGGAATTCAGCTAAAGAAGTACCCTACATTCAAAGTATTACAGTGACACTGATTGAGGCCATTATTAAGTGGAGGAACAGAGTTGTGGCATGATGTCATCATGAGGTATGAAGTCACAGAGAAAAACACTGATTTACAGCATGTCCTCACTCCTGCTCCGAGGTGCCCCTTGGAGCCTTGTGAGTCAGTAACAAAGAGCATTTAAACACACAAATGTACATCTGTAGATCACATAGCCTATCCTTAGACCTTAACAATAGTGTCTAAATCAAGTTATGGTCTTATAACCAGTATCAATTACATTCAAAGATATGTATGACAGATGGTTTTACTCAAACAGCATAACTCCTTTTAAGACTGCTGAAACATTTCACACAAAGCACTGAGCCAATTAACAATAAAGTGGCTTTCAAATTATGTAAACTAAAGGCTATGTCTGTCTGGAAGTTGAAGCTGGATCTTTCTATTTGCCAGCATCTTTCTTTTTCCCTCGCTGTGACGTGGCAGTTGGTTACACAAGTTACAAAACATAGATGTTACAAAATCAAGCCCAGCTGGCATTAAGCCCACCGGCTGTGCATCTCCCCACAACGGCACATAGGCGTCATAACCAGGCTGATGTTTTCTTTAAACCACATGGATAAAGATCCACACATGTGATCTGGAATATAGGATATTTGAACCGCTATCTTTCTTTAAACTCAATCCTGCTTCAGCACTCTAAGATTAAGATTTAGGGTCTCAAAGTAGAACACAGACAGTACAGAATCACAAAGTAGTTTGCAGAGCAAATATAAGGTAAAGATTCAAAAGTATAAGATGGACCACCCCATTAAATGGTGACCTCTTGGATCAAACAGAAGTCTCCTGGCAACAGCGAATCAAACAAGGTATTCAGGAAGCTCTGGCTCCCTTTGGTCTTAAGTAAAAACCAATATGTCCAGGCAGAGAAACTCAACACATCAGCATCTATCGACAAACTAGAACGCTTCTTTTACTGCTTTTAAAAAAGAAAGACATTAATTCCATGATGAGACATAGAAGAATGGCACACTTGTCTTTTCTATCTACTCATGTTTCACCGTGAGACAGCTAGACACATAACTACCACTGACTAGGGACAGCAGGGCATCTGGGTCAAAGGGAGGAGGTTCCGGGGTCAATATGTCAGGTCAGAACAAAGAGTTAGAGCCTTCCTAATATCTTGCTCAGACCGTTAGACTGTTTAGAACGAACTGGATCATTCTAGATAGAAGAAGTATGTCTTATCATGCATGGATGGCGATCGAATACTCTATAAATGCATTATACATATGCAGCTCATAGAAAGTGTTACCAAACCATCAACTTGAATAGTTATTTCACGGTTCCTTCTAGGTCAAGACAGTAAAGTAGAATCAAGTCAGAGAACTCCTGGCACATGCCGTCTTGATAAGGTGTTAGGCCACCACGAGCTGCCAGAACAGCTACAATGCTCCTTGGCATAGATTCTACAAGTGTCTGGAACTATTGGAGGGATGCGACACCATTCTTCCATGAGAAATTCCATAATTTGGGGTTTTAATGATGTGGAAAAATCTGTCTCAGGCGTGTTCAATTGGGTTGAGATCTGATGACTAACACACACACAAGTCACACACACACACACTTTAAACCCTCTATGGTCCTTTGAGACCCCTCTTTCAGAAACCACACCTGTGTGGAAGCACCTGCTTTTAATATGCTATGTATCCATTTACTCAAGTGTTTCCTTTATTTTAGCAATTACCTGTATATGACAGAGGAGCACATCCAGGTAACAATACACAATATAGCCATATAACATTCTCTGCAACCTAATTACATAGCTACTATAGGCTATAGAGACTGAAAGCACTCATCGTCATTGGCAAGAGTGAGAAATCAGCTTGCAATCATGAAGTCCACAAAAGCAAAACACATTTATCACCTCCTGTAGTCTACTGCATCTAAACTGTAGTTGAAAACACTGTGCACCCGGCATCAACATATCACAAACCCTACAACTATCCACACCTGGCATAATTTATATCAGAGATCCCACAATGATGACATCATCCTTGTTTGGGAACCATATAAAACAAACTGCGGTGAATTCCATCTCAGTAATATCCTACAATATTACAGGCAAATAGAAACTTCTATAAGAATTTGGTACAAATAAGACATACCGTTCAAGCAGATCAACATGAAATCAAACTGCATTTGGTTATATGTGGTGTGGCATATAAGGATACAGCTTAAACACCTAATTTTACATGACAATCTCAAAGACCAAATGTCAAACACATTTTTTTCCAATAATATCCTTAAATAATTGTTGAATTAACCAACTTTTCAAGTTATTTACAAATACTTTGAAAATAATTCTCACCACAGACGATTTTTAAAAAATCCTCTTGATCCTTTATTGAAACCTATAGATGGCTGTCTAATATCATGCCCAAGTCCCAAAATCGTCGCTTTACTCCCCAAAGATTGCTATGTGCCTTACGGATGTTTTACCCCGCTAAACTTTCACTCCCACATGCAATTTCAATGCCGCCTTCGACCAAATTACGCCTTGTGCAACTGCCCAGTAACGCCCACTGCTGAAATGACCTCATCGATGGCCCGAGCGCTGAAATTGGAATAGCCTGAATTCCTATGGATTTGGAGCGACACCGGGGACGCGATAGCATCGCAGAAGGGCAGCAAAAAATTATCCTAGGTCAATAGGGTCCGGTGCAGCTCAACAACCATCTTGCTTTTGTGCCACATTGGTAATTTCGGCACACAGAACCAAAAAGCACACCCTTGTCATGAATTGAGTGTATACATGTATGGTAACACTGACATTCAGAAAGCAAAGATCCACATACTTTCTTTTGTGATCAAATGTTTATTTTGTAATAATAGTCAGCAAACATGAATACATACAAAATGAAGCTACACCACCATCCCCCCATCCCAATCCCACCCCACCCAAGGACCAAATTAAATAACAGATCCACATACTTTGTGTAACATTTTGCTCTTGTATAGCCTAGCCTACTATATCTAAAATGTCTTGTAGACTATCAATTTAGTTTATTATTTATTTGCTCTCTACACTGAATCCTTGATACTGCTGCCACCATGTGAAAAACATATAGACCATTAATATTTGGGAATTTTTATTTAACAAGGTAAGTTAACCGAGAACACATTTTCATTTACAGCAAACACCTGGGGAGTAGTTACAGGGGAGAGGAGATGAATGAGCCAATTGTAAACTGGGGATGATTAGGTGACCATGATGGTATGTGGGCCAGATTGGGAATTTAGCCAGGACACCAGGGTTAACACCCCTACTCTTATGATATGATCCATGGGATCTTTAGTGACCACAGACACCCATTTAACAACCCATCCGAAAGACAGCACCCTACACAGGGCAATGTCCCCAATCACTGCCCTGGGACATTGGTATATATATATTTTTTTTTTTAACCAAAGGGTGCCTCCTACTGGCCCTCCAACACCACTCCCAGCAGCATCTGGTCTCCCTTCCAGGGACCAACCCTGCTTAGCTTCAGAAACAAGCCAGCAGTGGGATGCAGGGTGGTATGCTGCTGGCCATATAGGCCTAGCTGTAGCTTTCTCTACCCCATAAGAACACAACATATTGTTTGTGTGGCCAAACACTGAATGGTCAATATAAAGAATTTAAATGAGCATTGAACAGATTCCAAAATCCCAGACTGTAGCTTTAATGATGAGGCTACAGTCTAAATTGCATGCACAACAGGAATGGCAGTCACAAAGAACTGCTGAAATACCGTGTTATCTTTGAGTATATCATACTTTATTCATGATTTTATTCATAAAAAAAGAAGGCAGCGATGGAAAATCGACTATTTAATACATTTATAAAACGTATATCTTGATGGGACACATACTATTGCTTACAACACTGTCATGACCAGGGCCAGCAATTGTCTTTTGGGGGCCCTAAGCAAGATTTGCTTGGGGGGAGCTCCACCTCGTAGCCAAAAGATTACCGTGGCCCCATCTTGACAGCGGAGAGAAACATTTTTAAGTTTGAAAGTACATTTCATGCAATTCTACTCATTTTGCCATGGGACAGAGAGAAACATTTGCAGTTTACCAGCTGATTTTCAGCAATTTTACACATTTTGCCCTGACTTATGCCATGTTAAAGGGATATTTTGGGATTTTGACACCGAGGCCCTTTATCAACTTCCCCAGAGTCAGATGAACTTCTTGACACCATTTTAATGTCTCTGTGTGCGGTTTGAAGGAAGTTGCTAACTAGTGCTATTGCAATGTCTAACTAGCGTTAGCGCAATGACTGGAGGTCTATTGGTATCTGCTAGCATGCCAGCAGATAGCACAATAACTGGAAGTTTATGGGTAACGCTAGTTAGCATTGGCTTGCGAAACTACCTCTAGCCTGCCTCATACTGGACACAGAACCATAAAAATGGTATCCACAAGTTCATCTGACTCTGGATAAGTAGATAAAGGGCCTCATTGCCGAAATCCCGAAGTATCACTTCAATATGATATCTGAGTGAGAATGACTAACAATATCAATGTAAGCGCCCTGGAGTTCATGGCCCCTTGGCATGTGCCCTGCGTGACGAGTCAGTAATTTGGCCATGATTACTACAATGTTTAGATAGCTGGCTAGACTAACTTACCAATCAAAACATTTTTAGCTGACATTGGCTAATTCAGTGACTGTCAGTGTCTGATATAAGAGAAAAACTGCTGATGCAATAACACATTTTAAAATGGTACCTAGTGTGTTTTACTATATTAACTCTCAACAGTAAGTTCAGACCCCAAAGTGGCCAGGGGCCCTTATGCCCAGGGTTGGCCCTGGTCCTAGGACATTCAACATCATTATTTGCTTAAGGCAACTTTGGACCCAGCAGGGGCAGATAAACATTTCTGGATAGCTTGCGTAGTATGGTTAGCGGCTGAGAGCGGGTTTGAAGCCTCCTCATCTCTTCTATTAGCTGTCGTCTTGAAGCAGTGGCTGCATGTGGAAACATTAAAGTTTGTTAAAAACACAAAGGAGTTGAATACATCTGTGAATACACTTTCACCGAGTATGAATATAGTATTGAAAAAAAAGAAGCATTTTCAGATGTCATTCAAATAATGAATTTGTTTTAGACCAAACAGGGTTTATAACCATTTCACAACAAAAAAAATACAAACAGCTATGAAGATAATACAGCTCTATCTGCATACATAGTATGGGACAAATCTGTTCTGATTTTTAAACATCATATTCAGTGCTGCACTCGGTCAAGACATCTGACTTGGCAACATTACATCAGAAGGTTTGTTGCACTCACACTGTAGCCCAGGTCTTCGCTTCGAGGCTCTGGTCGCTGCCATTTCTGATTGGACAGAATCATCAGGACGACCAATCCAAAGGCTACAATCAAGACTCCTAATGAGTTGGCGACCAATGCCTCAGGTGGCAGGTTGCCATATGGCATTGTACCATTGGTGGTTCCTTTCCTGAAGAAAGAATCAACAACACTTTGTACACAGTTTGAATAATATTGTCCAACACAGGTTGATGTCCTTTTTGTCTTTAGCTATATTATGGAAATATGTGTATAAAGAGTACATTGTTTCCTACTCAATAAAAAAATATTAAATGTTTCCCAAACCTATTCCCTAGTACAATATTTCTCAATCCTGTTCCTTGGGATTCAAAGGGGTGCACATGTTAGTTTTTTCCCTAGCACTAACATACAGTGCATTTGGAAAGTATTCAGACCCGTTGACTTTTTCCACATTGGATTAAATTGTTTTTCCCCCTCATCAACCTACACACAATACCCCATAACGACAAAGCAAAAACAGGTTTTCAATTTTTTTTGCAATAGTATATATATATATATATATATATATATATATATATATATATATAATTTTTTTTTTTCAGAGACTGGGAGACTAGTCAGGATTGAGGGAAAGTTTAACAGAGCAAAGTACAGAGAGATCCCTGATTAAATCCTGATCCAGAGCGCTCAGGACCTCAGACTGGGAAAAAGGTTGATCTTCCAACAGGACAACAACCCTAAGCACACAGCCAAGACAATGCAGGAGTGGCTTCGGGGCAAGTCTCTGAATGTCCTTGAGTAGCCCAGCCAGAGCCCAGATTTGAACAAGACCTAACATCTCTGGAGAGACCTGAATATACCTGTGCAGCGTCGCTCCCCATCCAACCTGACAGAGCTTGAAAGGATCTGCAGAGACGAATGGGAGAACTCCCCAAATATAAGAATGATGGAGGCCACTGTGTTCTGGGGACCTTCAATGTTGAAGACATTTTTGGGGAGCCTTCCCCAGATCTGTGCCTCGACAAAATCCTGTCTTGGAGCTATACGGACACTTCCTTTGACCACATGGCTTGGTTTTTGCTCTGACATGAACTGTCAACTGTGGGTCCTTATATAGACAGGTGAGTGCCTTTCCAAATTATGTCCAATCAATTGAATTTAAAACAGCTGGACTCCAATCAAGTTATAGAAACATCTCAAGGATGATCAATGGAAACAGGATGCACCTAAGCTCAATTTCAAGTCTCATAGCAAAGGGTCTGAATAATTATGTAAATAAAGTATTTCAGTTTTTAATTTCTAATAAATTTGTAAAACATTCTAAGAACCTGTTTTCTACTTTGTGTGTAGAATAGAATAAGAATAAGTCTGTAAGGTAAAACGTGGGAAAAGTCAAGGGGTCTGAATACTTTCAGAATGCACTGTACATGATTGAAATCAAAGGCTTGAATGAAATGTTAGCACTTCCCCAAAAAATTTGAAACACTGCCCTAGTGTACTGCTTTTCACCTATGAGGCCTAGTCAAAAGTATTGCACTACACTCTTAGAAAAAAAGGAGCTATCTAGAACCTAAAAGGGTTCTTCGGCTGTCCCCATAGCATAACCCTTTTCAGTTCAAGGTAGAACACTTTTGGATTCCATGTTCATTTCAACAGAGGGTTCTACATGGAACCCAACAGGGTTCTACGTGGAACCAAAAAGGGTTATCCTATGGGGACAACCGAAGAACCCTTTTCGAACCCTTTTTTCTAAGAGTGTATAGTGAATAGGGTGCTATTTGAGATGCAGCCAATGTCTCTTACAGTGCAAAGAAGAGCTTCTCGTTGATCCCTGAAATGCAGGATACAATGCTGAGTATCAGTATGCAGCCTCCCATCCACACATGGGCAGGCTTAAGCAGCTTGCGGAATGACATGGGTGAGCAGGGTAGGAGGAAGCCAGCAAGGCCCATCACCCACTGAAAACAAAACATATGTCACCATCTCACAGACATAGAAAGTGGCATTACGATTTTAACAATCGCCATACATGCCAAGTACGACATAATACGTTTAGGCCATTATATGGCGTAATATGAGCTGACAATTGTTTTTAAGACAATGTCGTTTTAATTTGTGTGCTGGCAGTGGCAGATATACTAAACCTGAGTGGTGAAGAGTGCTGTAGTGCAAATGCCAATCCAGCTGTGCAAGGAGTAGAGGTTGGGAGTGCTGTTGGTGTGGTGGAAGTCAAACACAGCACAGAGGCCAAGGATGGAGCAGAGCAGGGCCAGGAGCATGACACCAGCATGCAGCAGTTTCCAGGGCAGCTTATTCTGCCCCCATGTGAGGGGAATGCGGTACAACACCGCTCCTAGAGATAAGACAGGTAAAGACACAAAAATGTAAAAAGGTCACCACTCACTTTACTTGGATATCTGCTGCAATTGAAGCTTTGTTTTAATTGTCTTTCTCTCTTGTATACAGTACACCAGGGCTATTCAACTATATTCGTACAGGGGCCAGATCTAAAATTGCAGGGGGGACATACATTTCCATAAGCAATTATTCTTTGGAAGAACTGTATAAACTGTATAAAAAAGCAACACACAAACACACCAATAAAGCACTTATCTTAAAATTGAATGTTGCTAAAGGTAATTATGAAAGAAGTGGAAGGCGCTCAACCAACTAAGTGGAGGTGCAACCAAAACATTTTACAATCACTGAAAAGGAAAAGCACAACTAGGGCTGTGGTGGTCACGAAATTTCATCAGCCTGTGATTGTCAAGCAAATAACTGTGGGTATCATGGTAATTGACAGTTAATTAACAAACACATTTCACATCTCAGGGCTTCCAAATATAGCCTACAAGACATTTTTTAAAGTCTAATAAACGAAATTTCATCAGCCTGTGATTGTCAAGCAAATAACTGTGGGTATCATGGTAATTGACAGTTAATTAACAAACACATTTCACATCTCAGGGCTTCCAAATATAGCCTACAAGACATTTTTTAAAGTCTAATAAATCCATGTAATATAGCCTACACCTTCACAATAATTCCATTATTTATTTTAGACAGGTCTAAAGACGCATGATTTTAAGAAAATGTAGTCTATTTCAGAAGAAAAGAACAGCATACTCTGAGTTTTCCTTATGTTAGGTCCTGATGTGGTTATGCCAAATGGTTGTGGGCTACACTAGTTCATTTAGAAGACAAGATTTCCTTAAAATTCCATTTCATTATCTTATAGTATGAAGAATACAATTGAACAAAGCTGAATAAAATATAAATATTTTCTCCAAACGATTTGAGGGAGTGCGCACATGCGGCTATTCTGCGTTGAGCGGTTAACAAATATATAGGTACCCCTTATATGCTACATTTAGAGTTATTAATGTAACTTTACTTGTTCTACAAACGTTGGGCTATATGTTTAGATGTTTTTATTCATTGTAAGGCTGCACGATGAGACGCTAATGATGATTTGAAAAAAGTAACTTGAAAGGCATAAGCTCTTTTTTGCGCAGGCTGTACACACTCCAACAGTCTCTCATTCACAATTTGACAAGCACTTGATAATGCATCGAATTTCATGGCGGCATCCCCTTTCTGGCCGTAATGCACTTTTGCGGCCTGGAGTGCGGAGTTGTGCCCTTCGCAATTCGAAGTGTCTCTCACTCACATGGCTCTCCATCACGTGATCCGGTCTTCACAGGCTACAAGTCAGAAACCTCCGGGATGCAACTGCGCAAATTCCTTATCCAATTCCGAGGTGCATATTGAAAGATATTGGAAGAAATGTCCACATTTACTTTTCATCAGCCAACAAGATGAGTAGGCCTAACGAACAGCAAAAGCACGAGCCTATGTCAATCTACTATCCCCCATCGTAGAGAATTTGACCTATTATATTATGTGCGAGAAATAAATATTCCAAACATAGTCTGGGACAGTTGTGGAATGAGATGGATCCCAAATTAATACAACAACTAGCATCAAAAAAAGTTTTATGCAATGTGGCTGACGCAACAGATCAGAACGTTTAGCTTAAAATGTTGATAAACTATTAGGTTATTTCTTCACAATATAAGCGCAGCAATAAGCACAAGGTAGTAGCTATAAGTGCAAATGTTCCATTAGTGGAAAACACCATTATCAAAAGTGACCACAAATATAATTATGCATGTAATGCTTGCATTATAAAGGTCATTTTTACGCTGAAAATTGTCTTCCTCAAACTTGAAACTGACACTGGAGGAGATGGCTGCCGTTTTACTGTCTCCTAACCAATTGTGCTATTGTGTGTGTTTTTTCGCGTTATTTGTAACTTATTTTGTACATACTGTTTCTGTCACCAGTCTCTTTTGGAATTACCTGGATGTCTGCATAAATTTGACATACAATTTGATCTGATCTTCATCTAAG
The DNA here is from genome assembly GCF_002021735.2 of Oncorhynchus kisutch. Lineage (NCBI taxonomy): Eukaryota > Metazoa > Chordata > Actinopteri > Salmoniformes > Salmonidae > Oncorhynchus > Oncorhynchus kisutch. The sequence continues at coordinate 19,668,488 of NC_034181.2, read as the reverse complement.
TCACAACAATAGACAAACATAGCGTGCTTAAACTAATAACACACAAATTATTGTATTTTTCTTGTCTATATTGTATACATTGTTTAAACATTCACAGTGTAGGTTGGAAAAAGTATGTGAACACCTAGGCTAATGATTTCTCCAAAAGCTAATTGGAATCAGGAGTCCACTAACCTGGAGTCGAATCAATGAGACTAGATTGGAGATTTTGGTTATAGCTGCCCTGCCCCCAAAAAAGACTCACAAAATTTGCTATTCAAAGTTTGCTATTCACAAGAAGCATTGCGTGATGTGAACCATGCCTCGAACAAAAGACATCTCAGAAGACCTAATATTAAGAATTGCTGCCTTGCATAAAGCTGTAAAGGGTTACAAAAGTATCTCTAAAAGTCAGTCCACAGGAGAAATTTCAGCCCTGTTGCTACTGTCCCTAGGAGAGGCCGTCCTGCAAAGATGACTACAACAGCACAGCGCACAATGCTCAATGAGGTTAAGAAGAATCCTAGAGTGTCAGCTAAAGACTTACAGAAATCTCTGGAACATGCTAACATCTCTGTTGACGAGTCTACAATTCTGCTTACAAGCAAATTTAAAGCTGTAAGCACCAGAGAATAAGGTCAATAAATGAGTGGTCAGATGACGTAGATACTAAGATACAGGACTGTTTTGTAAGCACAGACTGGAATATGTTCTGGGATTCTTCCAGTGGCATTGAGGAGTACACCACATCAGTCACTGGCTTCATCAATAACTGCATCGATGACATCATCCCCACAGTGACTGTACGTACATACCCCAACCAAAATCCATGGATTACAGGCAACATTCGCACTGAGCTAAAGGGTAGAGCTGCCGCTTTCAAGGAGTGGGACTCTAACTCTGAAGCTTATGATGCTTATGATGCCCTCCGACGAACTATCAAACAGGCAAAGTGTCAATACAGGATTAAGATTGAATCGTATTACACCGGCTCTGACGCACGTTGGATGTGGCAGGGCTGGCAAACTATTCCAGACTACAAAGGGAAGCACAGCTGCGAGCTGCCCAGTGACACAAGCCTACCAGACGAGCTAAATTACTTCTATGCGCACTTCGAGGAGAGCAACACTGAAACATGCATGAGAGCATCAGCTGTTCCGGACAACTGTGTGATCACACTCTCCGTAGCCGACGTGAGTAATACCTTTAAACAGGTCAACATTCACAAGGCAGCAGGGCCAGACGGATTACTAGGATGTGTACTCCGAGCATGCACTGACCAACTGGCAAATGTCTTCACTGACATTTTCAATCTCTTCTTGACTGAGTCAGTAATACCAACATATTTCAAGCAGACCACCATAGTCCTTGTGCCCAAGAACACTAAGGTAACATGCATAGTGCCCTCAAAGCTCATCACTAAGCTCACAACAGCCTGATTACCGACCACGCTGAGACAGAGACCTGGCCGTGTAGTGCCAGGATAACAACCTCTTCCTCAATATGATCAGGACAAAGGAGATGATTGTGGACTAGAGGAAAAGGAGGACCGAGCACACCCCCATTCTCATCGACGGGGCTGTAGTGGAGCAGGTTGAGAGCTTCAATTTCCTTGGCGTCCACATCACCAACAAACTATCATGGTCCAAACACACCAAGACAGTTGTGAAGAGGGCACGACGAAGACTATTCAATCTCAGGAGTCTGAAAAGATTTGGCATTGGTCCTCAGATCCTCAAAAAAGTTCTACAGCTGCACCATCGAGAGCATCCTGACTGGTTGCGCCACTGCCTGGAATGACAACTGCTCGGCCTCCGACCACAAGGCACTACAGAGGGTAGTGCATACGGCCCAGTACATCGCTGGGTCCAAGCTTCCCGCCATCCAGGACCTCTATACCAGGCGGTGTCAGAGGAAGGCCCTAAAAATTGTCAAAGACTCCAGCCACCCTAGTCATAGACCGTTCTCTCTGCTACCGCATGGCAAGCGGTACCGGAGCGCCAAGTCTAGGTCCAAAAGGCTTCTAAACAGCTTCTACCTCCAAGACTCCTGAACAGGCAATCAAATGGCTACCCTGACTATTTGCATTGCCCCCCCCGCTACTCTCTGTTTATTATCTACGCATAGTCACTAACTCCACCGACATGTACATTTGACCTCAATTACCTCTACTAACTTGTGCCCCCGCACATTGACTCTGTACCAGTACCCTGTGTATATAGCCTCGCTAATGTTATTTTACTGCTGCTCTTTAATTATTTGTTATTTTACATTTTTTATTTAATCTTTTTTTTTTTTTTAACTGCATTGTTGGTTATGGGCTTGTAAGTAAGCATTCCACTGTAAGGTCTATTTGCCGCATGTGACAAATAAATACAAATTGATTTATAGTGGAGTGGTAACGCGCGTGCTAGCAGTTGCTCCCGACGCCACTTGGGTACACTGCAGCATACACCGAGAAGCTCTTGCTACCAAGGGAAAGCCTGACAGCTTGAAAGACGTTTTAGACACTACAGTGAAAATGGTTGACCTTGTTCAAGCAAGGCCCCTGAACTCTCGTGTATTTTCTGCACTATGCAATGACATGGGCAGCGACCATGTAACGCTTTTACAACATTCAGAAGTGCGCTAGTTATCAAGAGGCAAAGTATTGACACATTGTTTTTAATTGAAAGACGAGCTTTAAGTTTTGACCACCGCTTGCATGATGACAAGTTTCTCATACAACTGGCCTATCTGGGAGATGTTTTTTCTCACCTGAATGATCTGAATCTAGGATTACAGGGACTCTCAGCAACTATATTCAATGTGCGGGACAAAATTGAGGCTATGATTAAGAAGTTGGAGCTCTTCTCTGTCTGCATTAACAAGGACAACACACAGGTATTTCCATCATTGTATGATTTTTTGTGTGCAAATGAACTCAAGCTTATAGACAATGTCAAATGTGATATAGCAAAGCACCTGAGTGAGTTGGGTGCACAATTACGCAGGTACATTCCCTAAACTGATGACACCAACAACTGGATTCGTTATCCCTTTCATGCCCTGCCTCCAGTCCACTTACCGCTATCTGAACTAGAGAGCCTCATCGAAATTGCAACAAGCGGTTCTGTGAAAATGTAATATAATCAGAAGCCACTGCCAGATTTCTGTATCCTGCCTTGGCAAATCGCGCTGTTAAGACACTGATGCCCTTTGCAACCACGTACCTATGTGAGAGTGGATTGTCGGCCATCACTAGCATGAAAACTACATACAGGCACAGACTGTGTGTGGAAAATGATTTAAAACAGACTCTCCCCAATACAACCCAACATTGCAGAGTTATGTGCATCCTTTCAAGCATACCCTTCTCATTAACCTGTGGCGAGTTATTCACAATTTTCGATGAACAAATAAGGTTTTATATGTAAGATGGTTAAATAAAGAGCAAAATTATTTATTATTATTATATTATTATTTGTCACTTCCCACGACCCAGGTTGTGACAAAAACTCATACTCAATCTTATGTTTAATAAATGTATCATATAGTGTGTGTGTGGCAGGCTTACAATGACTGCAAAAAACAACATTTGAGAGTTTGATGGTATCCTCGTCTTTTTATTTACGGCCATCACTCTATTGAAATGTTGCGCAACATGAGCTCATGGGCTCTCATGAAGTGTTTGATGGGATTTTGATTAGAGGGACAATAGAGTGCTGAGTACCAGACCGTTAGCAAGTTTGGTAGGCTACTAATTACCAGCAGCAGCATTAGAGCTTGGAGAAGCCTAATAACCATGTCTAAATGGTCATGTGGAATTTGACTACCTTCATGACGCGTGACCGCCAGTGTGGCGGTAATACGGTCACCGCAACAGCACTAGGCACAATCCTCGTGCTCACCATTTTTTAAAACAACTATTAAAAGTAATTAGGTCATTTTAAAATGATCTGAAAACTATGCATCTCAATAAATAACACAAGGATGTGTCAAATCAGGTAATGCCAAATTCCAGTCTGAAGGAAGTATGCTTTGAATTAATTTCCCCCAGTCATTAGATGTTTTTCTGTCACGCTCCCTTCTAATGATTCCTTGTGAGCATCAGAGAGGGAAACAGAAGGCACGTATTTGTTCCTGAGAGTAGTAGCTTTTAGAAACGCCATATAGGCGCTAGACTGCAAAAATCACATTTTGGCACTGAATGTCAGATTTTGGCAAGGATTTTTTTGCAGATCTTTTATTAATGTTCAGAATTGATCAAAGGGCCAGTCTAAATGAATAAACGGCCCGGATCTGGCCCGCGGGCCGTTCTGGCCCGGCAGTTGAATATCCCTGCAGTACACTGTCAACGTGGTTAAGTTCTTGACATGCCTACGGTGCAAGGGAAAGACGAGAAGGGAGCAGCGAAGGAAGTTAAGGTGACTTTATTTAGCTTTCTATATGCCCGAAACACCAGCACAGAACATCTTCATATCCTACATAACATTATATATCCAAACATGAATCATTCGTTGCGATTGAAATGCTTTCAGTTCTTATTTCCAATTCATGTCTGAGACACATTCATCTGCATCAACATGGGAATGTGAAACCACTTGATTGTAGTTTCACTACAACTGACTAAGCCACTCACCTACATAACAAACCCCCATACATAACACAAACTATCCAAACCTGAGACAGTCATTGTAATTAAAAAAACATCAAGTTCTCATTTCAAAGGCTGAGACACATCTGCCTGCACCAAAGACTGGAAGTAAAAGCACTTCCTGAGACACTCACCATTGCCGTAGAGCACGACCAGACCTGTGACCATCAGGACAGGGTGCCAGTTAAACTGAAGAGCCGAGCCATCCCAGGCAAAGCCACCACGCCACTGGGAGTTCCAGATGGACACAAACACCACACAGGCGATCCCCAGGCACAGGCACAGCAGGTAGCAGAAGTAGAAAGACACAATGGATCTCATCCTGGTAGAACAATCTGCAAGCTAGTTTAAGAACACAAGAAAAAAATGGAAAGAAAGTTATTTAATGGAATTGCATAGTTACAGAAGTCTGGACATTTTCAGAGTAGGAATAAACCTCCACTCTGAGAGGTGTGAAGCAGGTCAAATGGACAATAATAAAAGCCTAGGCTATACAGTAAAAACATACGTACAGTTTGTCCTCACTATCTTGTCTCACCGTCAACACAAAATGAGCAAGATAAGACAACTAAAGTGTGATTCAGTTTATGTTCTACTTCTGTGTCTAGTGGCTTGAAAAATCCCTAAATGGTTTCTGACCAAATTCAGTTGGGTCTAAATACCTTAATGTGGCTCCTACGTATGATGCTGCATTCATAACCAAGTGGGGTGGTGGTAATTACCAGTTGTGAAGTCGTAAATATGAGTTGGAGGCATTCACATGCTTTGAACTCATTGAGAAAAGTCGATTGGCCAATGGCAAAAAAGCTGCGTCAACATTAACTAAGAGTACAGCTATCATGCAAGCAAACAAATTATAGTGTTCAAAAAAACATTAATAGATTGTTATAAATAATGTTTTGTTGTTGCATTTAACAGCCCAAAATACAGTTGAATGCCATTTTCTTAATATGTGACAGAGTTGGAGGACCGTTCAACTGGATTCTTCCCAGTTGTATGTGGTAAATACCACCTTCCCACTTGGTTATGAATGCAGCATTAGGCTACTCACAATGGCCCTTGATTTCAGTTCCTTTTTCATTGTGTCAACTGCTAACTCGCTTCCACATTCCATTGTCTCATTCCACTGGCTTAGGGGTAAGCACTCAGATGGTGTTGAACAGGTGTTAGGTGGGGTATAGTCATGCATGTGGTCAGGTGCCCTAAATGAAAATAGTAAGGTATCACACACAGATTTAGGTAGACATCGCATCATTGTATCTGTCCCATTATGGTGTCTGTGAGAGCACAGGCAGCGTCATTTAGGCCATCTGCAATTTGAAATACATTTCTAATACTTCTATAAGTTGGCAACAAGGGACTGGGTTCCCGGCCTAGAAGCACGGTTTCGACTGCTCATACAGTTTTGCTTCGATACGGCAGTTTAACCGACGCCCGGCCCAGAAAGACAATTTGCATAGACAGCAACATAGAGAAGTCATATTTGAACATTCCTAATCAGAAACTTTGGTCATCACCTTTGTTTACAAAACTTCAAATGAATTATTAAAATAATCGTCGCTGAGGCCTATTTTTTTTCCCATCACACACATATTAACATTTTATATTCATCCAATGTCTGCCATGTTTTTGGATGATGTCATTTCTGCTCTCTGTGCATACTGAGTGCTAGTGCGCATGTGAACCGGATGCAACCCAGATATAGACAGTCCATGAACGGACCGAGGTATAATTCATTATCATGAGTAGATTAACTTGAAAACAACGGTCAAACATATTGGACACAATCTCCAGTTCTTATTATATATCAGTGGTTGGCAAACAAACTGAAAAATTGCACACTTTGAACAGATATAATTCAAGGTTGGTGATTTACTGCCACCTGCAGTTATGGAATGTTTCCACATGCATATAATTCATTATCTGATCCATCCTGATGACATCATGTGATCCTTTCTTAACCCATAGGAAATCCCACCCAGTTGATTGCAACAAAATGGTTAAAGTCCTCAATGCTGCTGCCCATGCTAACACAAGCTTTAGGGCACTTAGAGTCCTTCATCTATCTCTATGGCATCACATCCATGATGCTTTGTGGGTAAATTGTGACGACTGACCTATAAATAATAAGTAGGCCTTGTTAGTTATTTATGATGCAAGGTTATTTGAAAATCAGTTATTCAGCAGTTGCATGCACTGTCGAACAAGCCCAGTGTCTATCCAAAATGGAACCACTTTTGACGAGAGACCGTACTTCCATTGAGTATGGATTATGTCTAAACAAAACTAAGGGCTTTTAACCCTGGGGATATCAAACAGGTCTCACAAGAAAAATGCTAGCTAGCTATGCACCGTCACCCTGAGATTGCCTACCTTAAGAATACAGTGAGAATATTGTATGCAACACAACCAGAAGCCACATATGATATAAATCATAGTACACATATCGGTAAAAACTAAAAACGGGAAATATTCCTTGGAAAAAAATGTCAATGACACATGCCACAAACTGAACAAAAATACATCCTAGCTAGCTAACAATGATGTTGTTGATTGACCCGAGTTCATGAGTACACGTAACGTTAGCTATAGTAAGTTTTCTTTAAGTTTTACCTAGCTCTAGGTAGGTAGGATACCTATCTTAAGATTCTTCCATATCAGCTTAGAACGAGATAATTAAATACTAACTATAATCATTGACAAATGTTGTAAAGTTTAGAAATACATTATATTCAATCAGCACAAAAACGGCTGCTGGTGTTTATTACAAGTCACATTTCCTTATTGACCTCGCAAGGCATGATGGGAAATGTATTATAGGCTACAAACGATAAACTGTGTGCCCGAACTGCCATAGTAGCCAACAACAACAGTGCCGTGTTGCATTGAACCTTTCTGTTGAAAATCTCTCTGTTGCTTGTATTATTGTAGTAGAGTTAAAACGGTTATTCCATCAAACTTCAAATTATTAGAATAGTACACAACGCAGAACAGATTAACCAGGTTGAGGGTCATGGCCAAAGCCCACCAACAGGAATATTCCAAGTTCAGACAGAAGGGGTGAGTCAGATCGCTATGATCGCCAGGAACTTTACTTTTGGTCTCTATTTTTAATTGTTGCGCTACTGGTGATGCCTGTTGATGTTAGGTAGGCAGCTACAGTAGCTGAATGATGCTAACATCTTCGGGTTTTATTTCTCTAAATGTATTAAATGTCACCTACTAACACCCAAGTACTACCCGTAGCTCCCGTTCTCCTCAGTCCAAGAAAACACAGAGAAACATGTGTTGCAAATTACTCCTTTGTAGTCCATAACGTGAAATAAATAAAACATCCCAAGGTTAATGCTGTAGATATTGTTATAAGGGTGTTTGAGACTATTGAAATACGTAACTTTCAGAGTTTTACTGTTATTAATATAGTTTAGAGTGCGAAAATTGTTCTAGCATTTCTGTGATGCTGACGGTTAGCTGAGCTGGTGATGGTGTTGCATTATTTATTTATTAATTTATTAATTTCACCTGTATTTAACCAGGTAAGGCAAGTTGAGAACAAGTTCTCATTTACAATTGCGACCTGGCCAAGATAAAGCAAAGCAGTTCGACACGAACAACAACACAGAGTTACACATGGAGTAAAACAAACATACAGTCAATAATACAGTAGAAAAATTAGTCTATATACAATGTGAGCAAATGAGGTGAGATAAGGGAGGTAAAGAAGGCCATGGTGGCGAAGTAAATACAATATAACAAGTAAAAAATAAAAATAAACACTGGAATGTAAGATTTGCAGTGGAAGAATGTGCAAAGTAGAGATATAAATAATGGGGGTGCAAATGAGCAAAATAAATAAATACAGTAGGGGGAGAGGTAGTTGTTTGGGCTAAATTATAGATAGGCTATGTGCAGGTGCAGTAATCTGTGAGCTGCTCTGACAGCTGGTGCTTAAAGCTTGTAAGTGTTTCCAGTTTCAGAGATTTTTGCAGTTCGTTCCAGTCATTGGCAGCAGAGAACTGGAAGGCGAGGCGGCCAAAGTAAGAATTGGTTTTGGGGGTGACCAGAGAGATATACCTGCTGGAGCGCGTGCTACAGGTGGGTGCTGCTATGGTGACCAGCGAGGTGAGATAAGGGGGGACTTTACCTAGCAGGGTCTTATAGATGACCTGGAGCCAGTGGGTTTGGCGACGAGTATGAAGCGAGGGCCAGCCAACGAGAGCGTACAGGTCGCAGTGGTGGGTAGTATATGGGGCTTTGGTGACAAAACAGATGGCACTGTGATAGACTGCATCCAATTTATTGAGTAGGGTATTGGAGGCTATTTTGTAAATGACGTTGCCGAAGTCGAGGATCGGTAGGATAGTCAGTTTTACAAGGGTATGTTTGGCAGCATGAGTGAAGGATGCTTTGTTGCGAAATAGGAAGCCAATTCTAGATTTAACTTTGGATTGGAGATGTTTGATGTTTGAGTCTGGAAGGAGAGTTTACAGTCTAACCAGACACCTAGGTATTTGTAGTTGTCCACATATTCTAAGACAGAACTGTCCAGAGTAGTGACATTGGACGGGCGGGCAGGTGCCGGCAGCGATCGGTTGAAGAGCATGCATTTAGTTTTACTTGTATTTAAGAGTAATTGGAGTCCACAGAAGGAGAGTTGTATAGCATTGAAGCTCGAAGGGTTGAAGCTGGAGGGTTGTTAACACAGGGTCCAAAGAAGGGCCAGAAGTATACAGAATGGTGTCGTCTGCGTAGAGGTGGATCAGAGACTCACCAGCAGCAAGAGCGACATCATTGATGTATACAGAGAAGAGAGTCTGTCCAAGAATTGAACCGTGTGGCACCGCCATAGAGACTGCCAGAGGCCCGGACAACAGGCCCTCTGATTTGACACACTGAACTCTATCAGAGAAATAGTTGGTGAACCAGGCGAGGCAATCATTTGAGAAACCAAGGCTATCGAGTCTGCCGATGAGGATGTGGTGATTGACAGAGTCGAAAGCCTTGTCCAGGTCAATGAATACGGCTGCACAGTATTGTTTCTTATCGATGGCAGTTAAGATATCGTTTAGGACCTTGAGCGTGGCTGAGGTGCACCCATGACCAGTTCTGAAACCAGATTGCATTGCGGAGAAGGTATGGTGGGATTCGAAATGGTCGGTAATCTGTTTGTTGACTTGGCTTTCGAAGACCTTAGAAAGGCAGGGTAGGATAGATATAGGTCTGTAGCAGTTTGGGTCAAGAGTGTCCCCCCCTTTGAAGAGGATGACCGCAGCTGCTTTCCAATCTTTGGGAAACTCAGACGACACGAAAGAGAGGTTGAACAGGCTAGTAATAGGGGTTGCAACAATTTCGGCAGATAATTTTAGAAAGAAAGGGTCCAGATTGTCTAGCCCGGCTGATTTTTATGGGTCCAGATTTTGCAGCTTTTTCAAAACATCAGCTGACTGGATTTGGGAGAAGGAGAAATGGGGAAGGCTTGGGCGAGTTGCTGTGGGGGGTGCAGTGCTGTTCACCGGGGTAGGGGTAGCCAGGTGGAAAGCATGGCCAGCCATAGAAAAATGCTTATTGAAATTCTCAATTATAGTGGATTTATCGGTAGTGATAGTGTTTCCTATCCTCAGTGCAGTGGGCAGCTGGGAGATGTAGTGTAGATTATGGGAAATGTAGTTTTGGCCCTCTAAATTCAGAATGGGATAAAGGCGTTTTCACGTTGTAACTTGTTTGTGTTGCCGTGTTTTTGTACATGAGTTGTTGTATTTTGGTACTGAAGCACCTAGCAATGTATTGCGGATGTGAGACAGGATATGTGTTTTACCTTTCTTCATGCTCCTGTGGAGAACAACTTGTCAGATGGTGCATTGGAGACTGATGTGTTCCTGTCCTGTCTTTTCACAATACTTTTGCAGATCAACATAAAAGCCCAAAAGACAGCTGTGGTGTCGCTCTTCATTTCTTGGTTCTCCTGTGGTACATAAGAGACCCGCTACATTATGAAGCCAAGATCAATGATATAAATAATCATGGCAAAAAAACTTTGGAGTACTTTAACCTGTCTAGAACTGGGGTGCGCCAACAGCCAATGAAACTGCAGGGCGCCAAATACAAATCAACAGAAATCTCATAAATCAAATTTCTCAAACATACAAGTATCAGGCACCATTTTAACCTCTCTAGGGTAGGTGAGATGCTAACGTCCCACCAGGCCAACATCCGGTGAAACTGCAGAGCGCTAACATTCTAAATACACCATTTGTTATAGTAAACATTCTTGTAAATACATGTATCTTACATAATTTAAAAGATGAATGTGAGGGTAGGCAACAACATTTCCACCCCGCTGATCCTCAACACTGGGGCCCCACAAGGGTGCATTCTGAGCCCTCTCCTGTACTCCCTGTTCACCCACGACTGCGTGGCCACGCACGCCTCCAACTCAATCATCAAGTTTGCAGATGACACAACAGTGGTAGGCTTGATTACCAACAACGACGAGACGGCCTACAGGGAGGAGGTGAGGGCCCTCGGAGTGTGGTGTCAGGAAAATAACCTCACACTCAACGTCAACAAAACTAAGGAGATGATTGTGGACTTCAGGAAACAGCAGAGGGAACACCCCCTATCCACATTGATGGAACAGTAGTGGAGAGGGTAGTAAGTTTTAAGTTCCTCGGCGTACACATCACAGACAAACTGAATTGGTCCACCCACACAGACAGCATTGTGAAGAAGGCGCAGCAGCGCCTCTTCAACCTCAGGAGGCTGAAGAAATTTGGCTTGTCACCAAAAGCACTCACAAACTTCTACAGATGCACAATCGAGAGCATCCTGTCGGGCTGTATCACCGCCTGGTACAGCAACTGCTAGGCTCTCAACCGTAAGGCTCTCCAGAGGGTAGTGAGGTCTGCACAACGCATCACCGGGGGCAAACTATCTGCCCTCCAGGACACCTACACCACCCGATGTCACAGGAAGGCCATAAAGATCATCAAGGACAACAACCACCCGAGCCACTGCCTGTTCACCCCGCTATCATCCAGAAGGCGAGGTCAGTACAGGTGCATCAAAGCTGGGACCGAGAGACTGAAAAACAGCTTCTATCTCAAGGCCATCAGACTGTTAAACAGCCACCACTAACATTGAGTGGCTGCTGCCAACACACTGACTCAACTCCAGCCACTTTAATAATGGGAATTGATGGGAAATTATGTAAAATATATCACTAGCCACTTTAAACAATGCTACCTAATATAATGTTTACATACCCTACATTATTCATCTCATATGTGTATGTATATACTGTACTCTATATCATCTACTGCATCTTTATGTAATACATGTATCACTAGCCACTTTAACTATGCCACTTTGTTTACATACTCATCTCATATGTATATACTGCACTCAATACCATCTACTGTATCTTGCCTATGCCGCTCTGTACCATCACTCATTCATATATCTTTATGTACATATTCTTTATCCCCTTACACTTGTGTCTATAAGGTAGTAGTTTTGGAATTGTTAGCTAGATTACTTGTTGGTTATTACTGCATTGTCGGAACTAGAAGCACAAGCATTTCGCTACACTCGCATTAACATCTGCTAACCATGTGTATGTGACAAATAAAATTTGATTTGATTTGTCTTATTAATCCAGCCGCTGTGTCCGATTTCAAAAAGGCTTTACTGCGAAAGCAAACCATGTGATTTTCTGAGGACAGCAAGTATTACTAGCATTTTCCAACCAAGCATTAGCGTCACGAAAGTCAGAAATAACAATAAAATAATTCACTTACCTTTGAAGATCTTCCTCTGGTGGCAATGCCAAGTGTCCTAACTACACAGTGAATGTTTGTTTTGTTTGATAACAACCAATTTTATAGCCTAACCCGAAACATTTGTAAACCACTTGCGTCGTGATTTCTGTCTCATTCAACTAATTACACACACTAAACAAACGTTTATCCAGTCATGGTTGGTTTCATTGCAATCCTCTGGTTGTTACTAACACAACCATACTTGATGGTTCTTTTCCCGGGACGAATTGACCGAAACAAACGGATTTGAAGACACCAATCAATGACCTCATTGCGCACCAATGGTAGGACCGGTCTATCGTTGATTGACTGTATTTTGGCCCAATGACCACTGTTCATCGTGAAATCTAGCTTGGAAGATAGCCAATGAGCTGAGGTAAACGGCAATATGTAATGGTTATACGTTCGAAGACCTGCCTTTGTCGTAAACTCTGGCGTAAAAAAGAGGATCATTCGCCATTGCAAATCCTACTTGACGGAGCCACGAGTGTTACGCATAGCAGTACATAGTCAATAGCATTTTCAGCAAGTTTATATATTTAAATGATGGCGAATGAATCAGGAAAAGCTAAAACAAAGTCTAGGTATACAGATTTAACCCAAATTATATAGGAAATTGATAGAGAAAGCGAGACTGAGTTGCTTCTTCACCTTCTGTCCCCTCTGCTCCAGCCAGTGGTGTTCACCTGCCCAGATTCATCTCTGCAGGCATGAATGTGCCTCAGGGCAAAAAGGGCAGAGTAGGGAGACGTAGGGAGACGTCGTTGTGCCCTTTGTCACAGGAAATACCCCATCACCTGCACCACCTGTTCAGTAATCCTCTGCTTTACACCAGTGCCATGGGCCATGGCACCAGCAGCACAATATTGTGTAGAAGACTGAGGGTCTTCACAATATTCTACATAGAAAATGTGTAAATAGTTACCCTTGTTATTTGTTTATGTTTAATTATTATTTTTTAAATATATTTTTGGGGGGTGTGTTAGAATAGCATGTTGTATATAGCATTTTAGCATTTTGTATATTGTTCTTTCCTTCAAAATGTATCACTGTACCAATTTGGCCACTTGGGTACATTTGTGTGAGACACCTGGGTGACTTCATGCTCAATGTCATGTAGCTCACTCATTTTTAAAGTTATTTGTCTAAAACTTTGCTCAGCAATTGTTGCCATCTTATGTTCTTCATTCAGATCATCCTCAGCATCCTATCTGTATGTTTGGCTGTTCTTGTTCATTTGAAAGATGATGCAGCAACAATAAAAAACTATTTTCTTCGACCAGATCTATTGTGTTAGCACAAATAGAGATACAATTAATCACTAACCTTTGATGATCTTCATCAGATGACAATCATAGGACTTTATGTTACACAATACATGTATGTTTTGTTCGATAATGTGCATATTTATATAAAAAAATCAAATTTTACATTGGCGTGTTACGTTCAGTAGTTCTAAAACCTGCGGTGATTGTGCAGAGAGCCACATGAATTCACAGAAATACTCATTAGAAATGTTGATGAAAATTCAAGTGTTATACATGGAACTTTAGATACACTTCTCCTTAATGCAACCGCTGTGTCAGATTTAAAAAAAACTTTGCGGACAAAGCATAATCTGAGTACGGCGCTCAGAGCCCAAACCAACCAAAATAAATATCCGCCATGTTGCGCAGTCAACATTAGTCAAAAATAGCATTATAAATGTTCACTTACCTTTGATGATCTTCATCAGAATGCACTCCCAGGAATCGCAGTTCCACATTAAATGTTTGTTTTGTTCGATAATGTTCATCATTTATGTCCAAATAGCTTCTTTTGTTAGGGTCGGACGAAAAGTTCAAAAAGTTATATTTCAGGTCGAAGAAACTTGTCAAACTAAGTATAGAATCAATCTTTAGGATGTTTTTATCATAAATGTTCAAATATGTTCCAACCGGAGAATTCTATTGTCTTTAGAAAAGCAATGGAACGAGAGATACCTCTCATGTGAACTCGCGTGACTGAGAACGAGGCTGCTGCCAGACCCCTTAGTCAAACAGCTCTCATTTGCTCCCACTTTACAGTAGAAGCCGGAAACAACGTTCTAAAGACAGTAGACATCTAGTGGAAGCCTTAGGAAGTGCAAAATAACCCATATCCCACTGTGTATTCGATAGGGGCTGAGTTCAAAAACTACAAACCTCAGATTTCCCACTCCCTGTGGATTGTTTCTCAGTTTTTTGCCTGCCATATGAGTTCTGTTATACTCACAGACATCATTCAAGCAGTTTTAGAAACTTCAGAGTGTTTGCTATCCAATACTCATAATAATATGCATATATTAGCATCTGGGACCGAGTAGGAGGCAGTTAACTCTGGGCACGCTATTCATTCAAAAGTGAAAATGCTGCCCCCTATCCTAAAGAATAAACAGGTGCATGTTTATCAATAATTGGAAGAAGCAATTTCATAAATTCATCAAGTGCAGCATCTGGATGCTCCTCATTAATCACATCAGACCACAAATATTTTTAACATCATCCACATAAGAGTAACAGCAAAATCTTTTGTATGATCTCTTATACATTATTTTAAGCCCAGCTATTAGAACGTTGTCTTTCCTGGATATAGCCACTATATTGTGATCACTGCATCCAATGGGTAAGGATACAGCTTTAGAACAAAGTTCTACAGCATTAGTAAAAATGTGATCGATAAATGTGGATGATCTTGTTCCTGTAGTGTTTGTAAACACCCTGGTAGGTTGATTAATAACCAGAACCAGATTATAGGTACTGGTTACAGTAAGAAGAAGCTCTTGAGCTCTTGAGAAGAAGCTCTTGAGTGGACAGCTTGATGAAAACCAGTCAATATTCAGGTCCTCAAGAAATTAGAGCTCTCTGTTTACATCACATACACTATCAAGCATCTCACACATATTATTTAGATACTGACTTTTAGCACTTTGTGGCCTATAGCAACACCCCACAAGAAAAGCTTTAGATGTGCAAGGTAACCTGCAACCACAACACTTCAATAACACTTGACATAAGATCTTATCTTTTTTTTTTACCTTTATTTTACTAGGCAAGTCAGTTAAGAACAAATTCTTATTTTCAATGACGGCCTAGGAACAGTGGGTTAACTGCCTGTTCAGGGGCAGAACGACAGATTTTGAGGGGGGCTGAATAATTTTGCACGCCCAATTTTTCAGTTTTTGATTTGTTAAAAAAGTTTGAAATATCCAATAAATGTCGTTCCACTTCATGATTGTGTCCCACTTGTTGTTGATTCTTCACAAAAAAATACAGTTTTATATCTTTATGTTTGAAGCCTGAAATGTGGCAAAAGGTCGCACAGTTCAAGGGGGCCGAATACTTTCGCAAGGCACTGTATATTAATATGGGCTATTTTCAGCCCTTTCCTGGGAAGCTTATCAGAGATAGAAATAATACTGAAAAAAGCAAACAAAACAAGAGAAAAAAATATACATTCAGCAGTCCAGTAATCAATTGGTGTGTGTGTGTGTTCTGCGGGGTTGAAGCTACGAACCCATAGGCTTGGCTCTCTCATCCTTTCCAGGCTTCTGGGAGGGAGGGTAGACAATGAGCCTGTCATAGCGGATGTAAGCAATGTACTCACGTGCTCTGGCTGCTTTCATGGCTGGGATCAGTTCTTTCCTTTTCTGGCACACAGCTTCAGGCCTTCATGGTCGAATTGCTGAAAAGAAACCACTACTAAAGGACATCAATAAGAAGAAGAGACTTGCTTGGGCCAGGAAACACAAGCAAAGAACATTAGACCGGTGGAATGATGGATGGCACTAAAGACAGCGAAATTCTTGAGGGAAAACTGTTTCAGTCTTCCAGAGATTTGAGACTGGGACAGAGGTTCACCTTTCAGCATTACAAGCATACTGCTAAAGCAACACTCAAGTGTTTTAAGGGGAAACATTTAAATGTCTTGGAATGGCCGAGTCAAAGCCCAGACCTCAATCCAATTGAGAATCTGTGGTATGACTTAAAGAATTCTGTACACCAGCGGAACCCATCCAACTTGAAGGCTAAGTTTTGCCTTGAAGAATGGGCAAAAATTCCAGTGGCTAGATGTGCCAAGCTTCTAGAGACATACCTCAAGAGATTTGCAGCTGTAATTGCTGCAAAAGGTGGCTCTACAAAGCATTGACTTTGGGGGGGTGAATAGTTATGCACGGTCAAGTTTTCTGATATTTTTTTGTCTTATTTCTTGTTTGTTTCAGAATTAAAAATATTTTGCATCTTCAAAGTGGTAGGCTTGTTGTGTAAATCAAACGATACAAACCGCCCAAAAATGTATTTTAATTCCAGGTTGTAAGGCAACAAAATAGGAAAAATGCAAAGGGGGGTGAATACTTTCGCAAGCCACTGTATCTACTATACCTAGCCCTATCCCTAACTCTCAACTTACTCCTTACTGTAGCTCTAACCCTTATTATAAACCTAACCTTAACCACATTTTTACATTAGCAAACAGTTGCTTATCAACAGATAACAGTTTGATAGTCCAGTTCCACAGCTTTGGTTTTGCTCTGTGAGGAGAATGTGCTCTCCTGTTGCCACTGACACATGGATAGTGATGAACTATCCAGACTATCCAAATAAAGTGTGACCAGACGTCTGAGGATGAGAAGGATCATATTGAACACCGTAGACATACATTAAGTATACAAAACATTATGAACACCTTTCTTTCCTTTACATAGATTGTCCAGGTAAATCTAGGTTAAAGCTATGCTCACTTATTGATGTAACTTGTTATTAAATCCACTTCAATCAGTGTAGATGAAGGGGAGGAGAGGTTAAAGGAGGATTTTCAAGCCTTGAGACATGGATTGTGTGTGTGCCATTCAGAGGGTGAAAAGGCAAGACAAAATATTTAAGTGCCTTTGAACGGGGTATGGTAGTTGGTGCCAGGCACACCGTTTTGTGTCAAGAACTGCAACTCTGGGTTTTTCACGCTCAACAGTTTCCCGTGTTTATCAAGAATGATCCATATCAAGAATATGCAACTCAATATTAGGAAGGTGTTCTTAATATTTTGTACACTCAGTGTAGACTCATCTTAGCTGCCTCCATGTGTGGGGATTGATTCATTGTACAGGTTTAAAGAGATATTCAGATAGAATTCTTGTTCATAATGAAGATAATGTTACAGATTCTTCTTATCTCCAAGCTCCTGGAAATGCTATTACTGACTCCGCAACAAATACATTACTGGCTAAGCCATATGGACATAGTAAAGATGGAAAAACTGTCGAAGACAATGATGAACCAATGAGTTTCTTACCAGAAAATACAGATGAAATTGGTCATTCACATAAATATAAAGGTAGAGACCAACAGGTGGAAAATGCAACTCATGAAGAAATTACCAAACCTAATAGTCTCAAATTATTACCGCTCATTACTAACATACGTGAGTAGAATGACACCTTTAAAAGTGCAGAATAACAGTCACTTTTATTATTTTGTTGGAAAGATGAGGCAAGCTGGGGATTCCAAATAACAAAAGCAGATTAGTATCCAAGAATCTGAAGAAAACCCACCCCTTCTCCCAACATCAAAAACAGACTAATTGGAAAACATTTTAAACAACCATCCGCAAACAAAGGAAGTAGTCTCCATGTGTAATGGACTCAGGAGGGTCTAGAGCTGTGACTTGGCTGACTTGCCCCAGTTCCACAGCTTTGGTTTTGCTCTGTGAGGAGAATGTGCTCTCCTGTTGCCACTGACACATGGGTAGTTTCATTCCCTGTTGCTACAGACACATGGGTAGAATCATTCCCTGTAGCTAGACACCCGGGTAGGTTCATTCCCTGTAGCTAGACACCCGGGTAAGGTCATTCCCTGTCGCTACAGACACATGGGTAGAATCATTCCCTGTAGGGAAGTGTGCCACTGCCACCTGCTGGACTATCACATGTTCTGAGAAGACACAACTGCTCTGAGAAAATACATTATTCTGAGAATAAACATCACTGTTCGAAGACACATCACTCTGCCTATTTCTGTTTTCTCTCCGGGATGGTCTTGCCTCTGCGTTGGTGGTTCCTGAAGCTCACCAATCTCCTGGCATTGCACAATGTAATGCCAGTCAGCTGGATGAGCTGCCTGGCGATGCAGCGGTTTAAGTCAAATTAAGTGTTTGCCATTCTCACACCAAGTACAGGTGCTGAGTCCAGGCTTGCTTCTATTGTTGAGGTGTGGTGGTCTTACCAGTACTTTTTACAGCTGCCGAAGCATCACTCAGGTGCGTGCTGATCTACAGAGGAGCTGTGACTATCGAAAATGACAAGGTGCCCGATGAAGAGCTCCGGGGCCTGTCTGTCAGATGTCCTTACCTCCCTGCCTGGCTGTACCATCTATGCTCCCTCCTCTTAAGACAGAAGATAAGAAGTTGAGAAAGGTACTAAAGCTGTGGATGACCATCACCCAAGAACCACCAGATCCTCCTACATTTGTTTTGTGAAATAGTTATTTTGTTTTCCTTTTTAAAAGCAACTTTGAGATTCAACATGTAATTGAAAGAGCTACCTATACAAAATAAATCTATTATTATTCTGACAATTTATTGATTCAGAATGACCTTTTGGAATAACACACAATTATGACATCAAAGAACATGTCAACAGAACAATCCATGATGTTCTCTCTTTGATGTCAAAAAGCATACTCGAGTGATATCCACGTGAAACATTTGAGTGATATTTGGTGCTAGTTAGACATATTTAGAAAAGGGCATAACATTTCAATTTTAATAGAATATTTATTTCAAAACTGATGCATTACCATCAATTTTATCTAAAAAAAATCATATTTAGTTGTAAAGAACAGCGACATAAAATAATAAATATTGACATACATCATGTGTGAAATGTTATATTAAAAATGACACTGGCAAGGCAACTGCACTTTGGATTCAACTCAAGGAAATATTCTGTAAACGGTAACAGAGGAGATATGAAGAAAATACTTGAATGTTAGTGAAACTGTCTTGAGGGGCAATCTGTGAAGACAAGAACATAGCTAACAATGTAGAGAGAAGATTGTCTTTTGCAATCATGAGAGACTAACCTCACTCATTCCATCAACATTAAAAAGGCCATGCTAAATACTACATCACTAAATACAGTGTACAGTACTACAGGCTGGGAATAGCAGCTCATCATTAGACAGCAGAAGACTAGATTATTTCCATAGATAGCACCACCTAGTGGAAACTACCTGCTCTGAACTCATGACCTGATCAACATTGCCCATTTACAAATACCAAATGGTCAATGCCATTTTAAACACTTGGTTACACTGAAACATCCTTCAAATAAATCAAAATCTGTAAAAAATAAAATAAAACAAGACTCTACATACATTTTTTGCTTAAGGAGCAACTGGAACTTTGGCATTATCAGTGTTAAGACAGAACTTTGTAGCAATATCGTGGACAGTGACAGCATTTCATTTCCTGATGAAGCCAAATTGAGATAAGTATCAAGGTTCATCATCAATATAAATAAACAACCACAACAACCAATAAATTGCTCTACAATACCAAAATATATTTTTAAATCTCATAATTACCTGTATTTTTTGATCATGTGTAAATAGGTGTATTACATTCATTGCCAACTCTTCAAGAGACACCACTGGGAGTACTTTACAAATGCCACCCTATTTCCTATATAGTGCATTGCTTTTGAACAGAGCCCTGGTCAAAAGTAATAGGGTTAAAATACAGTCAGGCCAGTCCATGCCTTGATCAGTGCATTCCATAATGGCCCGATCACTATGCACTACGTCAGCGTAGACAACATCCGGTGTATATTATCCCGTTCCCCTACAGCAGTGTTTCCCAGCTCCAGTCCTCCAGTAACTACAAAAGCACAACTTTTTGCTGTAGTCCATTACAAACTCACCTGATTCAACTCATTGAGGGCTTGATGATTAGTTGACAAGTTGAATCAGGTGTGCTTGTTCAGGGCTAAAACAGAAATGTGCCGTTAGGGGTACTGGAGGACTGAAGTTGTGAAACTCTACTCTAAACATCCACCACCAGCTCTAGTCACTAGCCAGTGCATAGCCTAACAGTTCACTGTGTGAAACTGTACAGAGGAAATGACTCAACAGCAAGCCAATAGGCCTGTCACAGCAAGTACCTGGGATCATTTAACAACACACATATGGCTCAGTTCTGACTCACACTGTACATCTCATCCAAGTATTTTTTGTATTTTCCCCATAACTCCATAGAAGCAGGCATACATTCACAATTCATTTTCTGCATATTCATAATAACCATTTTCAATGGCTTTTGAAATAATATTTTCTGCTGATAACCTTTGGCCAAAATAAAGTAACGCTTTGATTAGGTCATTCATGTCAGCGTCCATGCCCACCTTCTCCAACCATACTTTCAACAGCTCATAGACTCGATCTTCAGGATGAAGGTGCGCAGAGCTTTTTATAGCATTGTCAGAGAGTCCGATGTGCCTGAAGAATCTGTTATGGTAGTGAACATCCAGCTCTTCAAAAAGTTCAAAACTTTTCTTCAAGGACTCATCACCTGAAAACAAAAAGGCATGTCAAGACCATGACATCAAAGCCCACCATTCAATAGTGTATTATCATCTTAGGATACATATTATTTTATGTTATTAACTAGTCTAAAACCATAAAATAGAGGGTATACTCTCACCATTCAAAGGAACCAGTTTTATGAGGACATTTTCCTAAAATAAATACAAATAAAGAAACATGGTCAGTTATGAATCCTAAAACAGAAGTCTGGCTCCTTAATTAGGCCTGTGCACTAGCTCTGAAGTTAACTCTTGGAGGGTCATGCAAGAGGGTAGGTGAAGGACCTCTACAACAGCTCTGGGCTTCTTGTCTCTGCCCTTAGTCCCTTCCTTGACCCTGCATGTGCATCTAGAAATCACATTTACAATGCCTTTAGAAAGTATCGACACCCCTTGACTTTTTCTACATTTGGTTGTTACAGCCTGAATTGAAAAACTTTGATTAAACTTTGTCACTGGCCAAAACAAAATACTTCCACATTATAAGGTGTTTCAAAACATGTTTTGTGCAAATTAATAAAAAAAAAAAAATCTGAAATGTCTTGAGTCAATAAGCATTCAACCCCTTTGCAAGCCTAAATAAGTTCAGAAATAAAAATGTGCTCAACTCACATAATAAGTTGCATGGACTTACTCCATGTGCAATCAAAGTATTTAACATGATTTTTGAATGACTACCTTACCTCTATACCCCACACATACAGATAATTGTAAGGTCCCTCTGTCGAGCAGTGCATTTCAAACACAGATTCAACCACAAAGACCAGGGAGGTTTTCCAATGCTTCGCAAAGGGCACCTATTGCTAGTTAGGTAAAAAAGAAAAGCAAAAAAGCTAACACTGAATATCCCTTTGAGGATGGTGGAATTATTCATTACACTTTGGATGGTGTATCATGACACCCAGTCACTACAAAGATACAGGTGTCCATCCTAACTCAGCTTGAAGTATTGTGAAAATAATAATGTGCAAATATTTCAAAATCCAGGTGTGGAAATATCTTATAGACTTACAGCTGTAGTCGGACTCAGGGGTGTCTCATGTAAATTAGATATGTCTGTATTTCATTTTTAATAAATTAGCAAACATTTCTAAAAACATGTTTTCACTTTGTCATTATGGGGTATTTGTGTGTAGATGGGTGAGAGAAAAAAATTGATTTAATCCATTTAGAATTCAGGCTGTAACACAACAAAATGTGGAATAAGTCAAAGGGTCTGAATACTTTCTGAAGGCACTGTTTGTGCTTGGGCTTGGCCATTAGCAATAATTCAGCAAATCTTCAAAAACATGTGACCGACCTAGTAAGTCTTCGTCAAGATGGTGCAAAGGGAGTAGCACTACTTCAAAATGGGACATGGTGGCTAAGCGTCCATTTCACCGTAAGATTAATTATTAAGTGTGTGTACTAATGCTATCATACATCAGACAACTGTGGCTTTCAACAAACAGTAAGTTAATGGAGCAGAGAATAGAAAGTAAGACCAGATCCAGAATAGGATGAGTACTAAATTAACTATAAGGATGGAGTTAGAAAAGAGCTTGGTTGAAGACAGGGGAAGGTAAGTTAGCCTGAGCATGACCAGAGCAGCTGCTCTCACCCCAGCCGAAGAGCCAGGCTGCCTCTTGGCCGAAGGGCTGGGAAGCGGGGAGGATCTGGGGAGGGGGGCTGAGGGTAGTGCAGACAGACTGGACTGGGAGGAGTTGGTGGTGTTGGGGAGACTGTCGCCCAGTCCATTGTCCTCATCCTCTGAGGCTTTGGCACCCACCGCCTGGGTCTGATCCAGCAAGAGATCGAGCTGTGTGTCCTCCAGCACAGCATTCTGGTTGTTCTGCCTCTCCTCAATTGACCTGTTATTTTGATCATCCTGCAAAATATGAAAAATTATGTTGTCTAATGAGGAAATTTTGTTGCTGTTCAATGGTGCCGTTTGCCATGTTCTCACAAAATGTGTGTAATTTTATCAGCTCATCTCTCAGTAATTTTATCAGAATTAATCAAATTCGATATGCAGTGCTGATTGAGTGACACTGTGAATGTGAAAATAACATTTGAATGAGACTGACTGACGCACCACCACAACTTTTAGCGTCCCACTGGGATTATTCTGGGTGTCTGGAACAGAGGAAATGTGACTCAGATACGGCACTTTACATCCAGGTACAATATTGACTGTTCTGTTGACAGCCTTAAGACGCAGTGAGCTTCAAAGCTTTGAGGCTGTGTGGCCTCTGGATGGCACCCCATTCTCTTTATAGTGCACTACATTTGACCAGGGCATATAGGGCTTTGGCCAAAAGTAGTGCACTATATATGGAATAGGGTGCTATTTGGAACACAGCCTGAGCCTTCACTATTGAAAGCAAGGGTATTTATTTTATATAAAATGACCTTACCTGTCCTTTTAAAGAGCTTTCGCCTCATCCAATAGACACCGGCAAGTGCAGCAGTGATACCCAGTACTGCCACCACAATCACAACTACTGTTTCCAGAGAGAAAATTGTCACAACCACATCCCTCTGCTGTTTTCCAAATTAGCAGTTTGCTGTTTGAATCCCAGATTGTCCCTTTATATTCAGAAAGTCAATTATCAAATACATTCAACATTAATAATATTTACAAAAATAACGACACAACAGAGCATGCAGCAAGGTGATGTATGCTGTACCTGGGCCTGGAGTTTTACCTGAGATGGTGCTGGATGTGGGCAGTCTGGTCTCACAGACCGTGTTGGACGTAGTGGTGCAGTTCTTCACCCTCACCTCATTGTCTTTACATCTGGGAGAAGGAGGGTTTCAACAAAAATACATTTTAAAAATAAAAAGATAAGGAATGTGTAAGGTGAAAATTCTTCATTTTGTAATGTTTAATGATAATCTAATGGAAGTTAGTTTGTCAAGTATCAGTGAGTATGCTCAAATATTCTATGGACCTACCTTGAGCACTTTTTGCACACCTCGCAGGCTTGGTCAGGGGCACAGAAATACCCTAGTTTACACTGGCACTCTGTGTTCTGAGTGATGGTGCATGTCTTTGTGGTTACCTGATCTGTGACAGGAACACAGAGTTTGGAATGTTGAAGACACAAAGAGCATGGCCTGCATTCATAAAGCATCACAGAGTAGAACTCCTGACGTCGGCTCTGTTTTGTCATTCATTTTAAATGGCATAACGCCATCGTCAAATAGAATTTACCTGAGCGACACTTAGTGCACTTTAAGCACTGTGGCAGTCCGTTATCATGCTCTGTGTATGTGTCGAGGTCACAGTCCTCACATGTTCCTTTCTCCAAGGCACCCGTGCAGTACGCTTTGACATATTTACCTGAGGCCATAGAGAAACAACAGTTGTCTACCTGTACATAAAGCAGACACTTGACGGTCAACTGAATATTCATTACTGTAGCCATATAACCGGAGTCATTACAAGGTCAAACTTGCTTCAGTAGTTCCCATTATGGATTTCAGCTTGTGACTAGCTAAGTCCCAAATAGCACCCTATTCCCTATATAGTACACTACTTTAGACCAAGGGCCATAGGGCTCTGGTCACAGGTAGTGCACTATATAAGGAATAGCATAGGGTACCATTTCGGATGCATACACTGTGGATCTCAAATCTTCATTTGTCTCACCAGCTGGGCAATTCAAACAGCAGATGTTGTCATGTGGGTACTCCAGGTTTTCCCTGCATGAGATGTCCCGCTGTTTCCTGTTCCTGACGCTGCCTCCTGTCTGTGTCAACTCAAGGCCAGATTGAGCTGCCGCCATGGGGTTGAGGGCCCAGATGAGGACAACCTTAGATAAAGATGAACAGCTTGTATTAAAAACACACTGTCATCCAGTTGTCCCCTTGTTTCCTGTAGACACCCATAGCATCTAAGCAAAGTGTAATCAAAGTGGGTTAGCAAATCTGCATTGTAGAGCTAGTTATTTATTGTCTCACAATATGGCATTATCAAATCTAACTTTTTTTGTCATATGCACAGGAAACAGTGTAGTCTACACAGTACAATGACATTATTGACTTTACAATAAAACCGGGAATACCTCTAGGTTCCATATTAATGAGTAACCAGGGAAGGGCAAGATCACAATCCCAGAATATTTTGGAGATCATCCAAACCTTGTTAGCAAAGCAATTTCTTAGCTTTTGTACATACAGAGCTCCTTGTTCAAATGACATCATAGTTTGCAACACTTAGGTTTAATAACAGGACCAATATAATTTCATTCCTGATCACACCACTGACTCTCTAGCAAAACAAATACAAAGTTCAGCTGCTGTGGAAGAGGGGATGCAATAAATGGGAATTTCCATCAACGGCCATATTGGAGACGGCTCATAAATCTCTCGCACTTAAATATTGAGACATGGTTGACTACTAATATGCCATTTAATGTGATGTGTAGAAAATGAGACATCAGCAAGTTGCCAGTCATTGAGAATATGGTTATTTTAGGCTGCATTTAAAAGCACCCCAATCCTGATCTCTTGCTATTAATTGGGAAATTGGGATGCCTCTAAACGCAGCCTCTTACACAGTGAACATGGAAGATATGTTAAACCCGGTCTTTCTTATCCCTGTCACTTCAACTATAAGTGAAGCAAGCCTAATGGTCATTTCTGTAGTTACACAAACATGATTTTGAAACTGTTCCAATGGGTTCAAATTAATCTCCAAGCAGACACATGCTGAATTAATAAGATCCCTGAAAAATAATGTTGCCAGTTTAAATATGAGGTAGAAATGTTCTACAGCCTAGGTCTTCATATGGTTGACCTAGGCCTGTGTGTGTACTGTATTTATTAGCTAAAGACAAATAAGGACGGTGTTTGCAATTTCCCCACTAATCCCTTTGGAACTGCCGCTGAGTCACAAGATACATGGTCACACCCAATTTAGTAACCTGTATTCACCTGTACACTACAGTGGAGTATGTCCAAATATGGCCTCCCTACAAACCTGCTGAACAAATTAAAACCCAAGCACATTCCAGACAAGACGCTACGTGACAGCTAGACAGAATAATAAGCTGGATGATTCGAACCCTGAATCCTGATTGGCTGACAGCCGTGGTATATCAGACCGTATACCATGAGTATGACAAAACATGTACTTACTTCTCTAATTATATTGGAAACCAGTTTATAATAGCAATAAGGCACCTCAATGGTTTGTGATGTATGGCCAATACACCACAGCTACGGGCTATATCCAGGCACTCAGCTTTGCATCATACGTAAGAACAGCCCTTAGTCATGTTATATTAGCCATATACAGTTGAAGTCAGAAGTTTACATACACTTAGGTTGGAGTCATTAAACCTTGTTTTTCAACCAAACCATACATTTTGTTAACAAACTATAGTTTGGCAAGTTGATTATGACATCTACTTTGTGCATGACAATTAATTTTTCCAACAATTGTTTACAGATTATTTCACTTAATCACAATTCCAGTGGGTCAGAAGTTTACATACACAGCTTGGAAAATTCCAGAACATTATGCCATGGCTTAAGAAGCTTCTGATAGGCTAATTGACATCATTTGAGTCAATTGAAGGTGTACCTGTGGTAGTATTTCAATGCCTAACTTCAAACTCAGTGCCTCTTTGCTTGACATTATGGGAAAATCAAAAGAAATCAGCTAAGACCTCAGAAAAAACATTGTAGACCTCCACAAGTCTAGTTCTTCCTTGGGAGCAATTTCCAAATGCCTGAATGTACCACGTTCATCTGTACAAACAATAGTAAGAATTTAACACCATGGGACCACACAGTCGTCATACCGCTCAGGAAGGAGACGCGTTCTGTGTCCTAGAGATGAACGTGCTGTGGTGCAAAAAGTGCAAATCAATCCCAGAACAACAGCAAAGGACCTTGTGAAGATGCTGTAGGAAACAGGTACAAAAGTATTTATAGCCATAGTAAAACGAGTTCTAGTTTGCAACTGCACATGGGGACAAAGATCATACTTTTTGAAGAAATGTCCTCTGGTCTGATGAAACAAAAATAGAACTGTTTGGCCATAATGACCATCGTTATGTTCGGAGGAAAAAGGGGGAGGCTTGCAAGCCGAAGAACACCATCCCAACCATGAAGCATGGGGGTGGCACCATCATGTTGTAGGGGTGCTTTGCTGCAGGAGGGACTGGTACTTCACAAAGTAGATGGCATCATGAGGAAAGAAAATGATGTGGATATATTGAAGCAACATCTCAAGACATCAGTCAGGAAGTTAAAGCTTGGTTGCAAATGGGTCTTCCAAATGGACAATTGAGTGTATGTACACTTTTGAACCACTGGGAATGTGATGAAAGAAATAAAAGCTGAAATACATAATTCTCTCTACTATTATTCTGACATTTCACATTCGTAAATAAAGTGGTGATCCTAACTGACATAAAACAGGGAATTTTTTACCAGGATTAAATGTCAGGAATTGTGAAAAACTGAGTTTAACCTCTTGGGTAGGGGACAGTATTTTCACGTCCGGATGAAAAGCGTGCCCAAAGTAAACTGCCTGTTACTCAGACCCAGAAGCTAAGATATGCAGATAATGGTAGATTTGGATAGAAAACTCTAAAGTTTCTAAAACTGTTAAAATTATGTCTATGAGTATAACAGAACTGATATGACAGGTGAAACCCAGAGGACAAACCACCCCCCCCCCAAAAAAAAACAATTCAGCCTACTACTGTTTTCAATGGCTGTCACTTTTATTATAAGGCGAAATTCTCCCAGATGGCAGTTTCTAGGGCTTCCACTAGATGTCAGTCTTTAGAGTTTCATGCTGGTTTTTGAAAAAATGAGCCAGAAATTGTAGTTTTTCTAGGCGTCTCTCGTTTTGGCTGTAGTGTTTCCAAGCGAGTGGAAGAAGACAATAACGAGTCTTAAATTTGGTTTATTTACGTATTAGGGTACCTAAGGTTTGATTATAAACGTTGTTTGACTTGTTTGGAAAAGTTTATTAGTAACGTTTGGGATTCATTTTGTATACATTTTGATGGAGCAAAACTGGGTGGATTATTGACGGAAGCACGCCAGCTAAAATGAGTTTTTATGGATATAAAGAAGGACATTATCGAACAAAAGGACCATTTGTGATGTATCTGGGACATTTGAGTGCCAACAGAAGATCAAAGGTAAGGCATTTATTATAGTCGCTATTTCTGACTTGTGGTGCACCTGCCTGGTTGAAATCTTTTGTATGCGGGGCGCTGTCTTCAGATAATCGCATGGTGTGCTTTCGCCATAAAGCCTTTTTGAAATCTGATACAGCGGCTGGATTAACAAGAAGTTAAGCTTTATTTTGATGTATTACACTTGTGATTTTATGAAGGTTAAATATTTATAATTCTGTAGTTTGAATTTTGCGCACTGCAATTTCACCGGATGTTGGCCAATTTGGGACGGCCCGGCCCATAAGTTAAATGTATTTGGCTAAATTGTATGTAAACTTCCGACTTCAACTGTATATGAATGTCAGCATGTATTCTTTCTGTAGATAATAGCATCCTGTCAGGCTGTATCACCGCCCGCAACTGCAGTGGTCTCCAGAGGGTGGTGCGGTCTGCCACAGCCTGTTCACCCCGCTATCATCCAGAAGGCGAGGTCAGTACAGGTGCATGACAGCTGGAACCGAGATACTGAAAAACAGCTTCTATCTCAAGGCTATCAGACTGTTAAATAGCCATCACTAGCCAGCTTCCACCCGGTTATGCAACACTGCGACTGCCCTATATACATAGACTTGGATTCACTGGCCACTTTAATAATGGAACACTAGTCACTTTAATAATGTTTACATATTGCTTTACTCATCTCATATGTATATACTGTATTCTATTCTACTGTATATTAGTCAATGCCACTGACATTGCTCGATCTAATATTTATCATTTCCATTCTTTTACTTTTAGATTTGTGTATTGTTGTGAATTGTTAGATACTAATGCACTGTTGAAGTTAGGAACACAAGCATTTCACTACACCAGCAATAACATCTGCTAAATATGTGCATGTGACCATTAAACTTTGATTTGATGATTCTGCCAGTGTCTTTGTGCAAAGATGAGGGTCGCTAGACTTCAATGTTCATAGTATTGACGTCAGACGGAAGAACAGAGGACACAGATGATTATTGTATCGTGTGAAACATTCAGACTTTCTGATGTTGTGGGATTCTCTCTGGTGTTTACAGAACATTGGTGCTGTGAGATGAGGATATCAGGACCTGCTTAGACAAAACAATTGTAGCAGTAGAACAAAGGATTCCAATGTAAGAGAAGAAAATGAGCTGTTATTGGCAGAGAGGTTTGGAACAGTCTTTCTTATTGGTTTATTAACTCAATTTACCACCTGGTGATGGCACCATGGAAGGCCAAAACTCCATCCCACCAAAACAGGCTGAAATTTCAGGCAGTCTATTCAAACAGCTCTTAAACTAAAAGGGCATTGTCATAATTTTCACAATATTATTCCACCCTCATAGTACAGCTGGGCAATATGGAAAAAATATCATTTCACAATATTTGACGGTATGATGGTATTTGACGATATGTTTTTGGATAATAAAAGTTCTAAATATGCTTTATGAGAATTTCATGACCATAGGGTGGCAACACAAATTATAAGTGATTTCAAATGGGGCTTTCTCCATCTATACTGTTCAATCCAACTCCAAACAAAGATCATTTTCATCATTTTAATCCATTTCTGCACTTTTATTAGAAATGTCCACACTGTGCCACGCAGCATGATATGGGCAAACAAATCTAAGCCCATATAATTGGTGAACTGTTGGAATCACGGAATATAATGATTATTCTAATTCTATAGTTGGAATATAGTGGGCAGCACCTTGAATATACTGTTGTTTGAAAACGAATGAAAACAAATGAATAAGCCAGGGAGGAATTATTGACAGGGTTGGTCAGTGTTTCCAGGAGACCATAATTAGATGTTAACCTTTCCATGACAGACTGACCAGGTGAATCCTTGTGAAAGCTATGATCCCTTATTGATGTCACTTTTTGAATCCACTTAAAACCAGTGTAGATGAAGGGGAGGACACAGGTTGAAGAAGGATTTCTAAGGCTTGAGACATGGATTGTGTATGTGTGCCATTCAGAGGGTGAATGGGCAAGACAAAATATGTAAGTGCCTTTGAACAGTGTAGTAGGTGCTAGGTGCACCGGTTTGAGTATGTAAAGAACTGCAATGCTGCTGGGTTTTTTCACACTCAACAGTGACCCGTGTGTATCAACAATGGTACACCACCCATGTCCCTGTGAATTGAGGCTGTTCTGAGGGCAACTCAGTATTAAGAAAGTGTAACTCATGTTTGGTATAGTCAGTGTATATAAAACACAGGAAATCACGTTTGGACTCCACTGGGGTTTTAAGCCATAAGGTTTATTCATTTTAAATGTAGTTCTATCCTTGTGATGCAGGCCCACTTCTACATTCATGTTGTGTATTATCTAACATTCGATTTGGTTGGATCTGAGGAAGACGAAAGGGGATACCTACTCAGTTGCACAACTGAATGCATTCAAACGAAATACAGCTATTTTTTTTCATTTTGCAGTAGCTTCTGCTTTAGCCGCTAATAAAATACAAAAACTATACAGGCCTACTTTTGAGAAGGCACCGAGGCTAATAAACAAGTATTCTCGAGTACAACCTCAACTGATTTAAATCCTTCATAAATGAGTATGTAGGATCAGTGACAAACAATGTCATATATTGGAAACATTCTCCTGCCATGAAAGCTTAATAACTTGACCCACATTTGTGATAATAACACATGTGGTAGTGTCAGAG
The DNA here is from genome assembly GCF_002021735.2 of Oncorhynchus kisutch. Lineage (NCBI taxonomy): Eukaryota > Metazoa > Chordata > Actinopteri > Salmoniformes > Salmonidae > Oncorhynchus > Oncorhynchus kisutch. Next base: position 19,637,632 of record NC_034181.2, on the reverse strand, counting down.
ATATACAACCTCCTACAGCACAATATAACAACTGATGCCAACATCTTGAACTTTAAACACATTTGCTTGAGTTGTAGCAGAGGCTGTATACAGTGCATTCGGAAAGTATTCAGATCCCTTACCTTTTTCCACATTGTTACATTACAGCCTGATTCTAAAATGTATTAATTTGTCCGTCCACCCCTTCAGTCTACACAATACCCCATAATGACATAGCAACAACAGGTTTGTAGAAGTTTTAGCAAAATTAAACCCTGGAAATATCACATTTAAATAAGTATCCAGACCCTTTATTCAGTACTTTGTTGGGGCACCTTTGGCAGCAATTACAGTCTCAAGTCTTCTTGGGTATGACGCTACAAGCTTGGCACACCTGTATTTGGGAATTTCTCCCATTCTTTTCTGCAGATCCTCTCAAGCGCTGTCAGGTTGATTGGGGAGCGCCGCTGCACAGCTATTTTCAGGTCTCTCCAGAGATGTTCCATCGGGTTCAAGTCCGGGCTCTTGCTGGACCACTCAAGGACATTCAGAGACTTGTCCCGAAACCACTCCTGCGTTGTCTTGGCTGTGTGGTTAGGGTCGTTGTCTTGTTGGAAAGTGAACCGTCGCCCTGGTTGACTCAAATGAAGTTGTAGAAACATCAAGGATGACCAATGGAAACAGGATGCACCTGAGCTCAATTTCAAGTCCCATATCAAAATGTCTCAATATTTATGTAAATAAGATATTTCTGTCTTTTATTTTTAATACATCTGGCAAACATTTCTGAAAACCTGTTTTCACTTTGTCATTATGGGGTATTGTGTAGATTAATGATAAAAAGGGTAAAAGATGAACGGAGCAAAGTGAAGAGAGAATTTTGATCACAACCTGCTCCAGAGCGGACAACGGCCCTAAGCACACAGCCAAGACAACGGCCCTAAGCACACAGCCAAGACAACGGCCCTAAGCACACAGCCAAGACAACGGCCCTAAGCACACAGCCAAGACAACGGCCCTAAGCACACAGCCAAGACAACGGCCCTAAGAACAGAGCCAAGACAACGACCCTAAGCACACAGCCAAGACAACGACCCTAAGCACACAGCCAAGACAACGACCCTAAGCACACAGCCAAGACAACGGCACTAAGAACAGAGCCAAGACAACGACCCTAAGCACAGAGCCAAGACAACGACCCTAAGCACACAGCCAAGACAACGACCCTAAGCACACAGCCAAGACAACGACCCTAAGCACACAGCCAAGACAACGACCCTAAGCACACAGCCAAGACAATGACCCTAAGCACACAGCCAAGACAATGACCCTAAGCACACAGCCAAGACAATGACCCTAAGCACACAGCCAAGACAACGACCCTAAGCACACAGCCATTTTTTGCTTTGTCATTATGGGGTATTGTATGTAGGTTGATGAAGGGAAAATAACAATTTGATAAATTTTAGAAAAAGGCTGTAGCGTAACAAAATGTGGAAAAAGTCAAGGGGTCTGAATACTTTTCAAATGCACTGAACATCAAACTTCTCAGAGTGGGGGTGCTAATCTAGAAACAGTTTTTCACCACCCTGCTCTGAGATGCTTGATAACTAGTCTCCCTAGGCCGATGGGAAGTCTGGGATTTCCGTGACTTGATGAAAGCTGTGGCCACAGAGCTGGACCTGTGCTACTTTAGTAGGTAATCAGATTCATCACTTTTCACAAGTAGATCATAATGGTTAGTTATTTTACACAGAACACAAGATGTTTCCCCCAGAGTAGATATTCTACGACCTTGTTCCCTTCTACGACCTTGTTCCCTGTAAAAAGATATCCTTTAATTTCAACTCTAATCAAATGGTATGTTGTTGCCATTTTTCAACAGGTGCACACCTGGGAAATAAAATATAGGCATAGACTACCGTATGGAGCGTCCACCTCATTGTAATATATAACATTTTAAGCACGAGGTACACAAACTGCACAACTTAAAGGCATATCAGATTAAAAGACATGTATGAGTATGTCCAGCAGTGTCCTAGAATATTGGACCGTCAGCATTTATACTTGTCTAATTCCAGGAGAAGTGTTCAGAAATCTACATTTTCAAAATGCAGATCATCAAAAAAAAACTTTTAAACCATTTCATGTGTTTTATATTGCTTGCAATGAAATAAAGCTACTTTTGCTAAAACTATGCATGGTCATCATATTCATAATGTTTATCATAGGAAGAGTGTAGCCAGCTACATTTCCTAATGTTTTCCTTGAAGTTAATCTGGCATTTTACCTGAGAAAAGTAGGCTTATCTGAGAAAAGTACTGGAGAAAAGTATACTTAACATAAATATAAATGCAACATGCAATAATTTCCAAGTTACAGTTCATATAAGGAAATCAGTCCATTGAAATAAATATATTAGGCCCTAATCTATGGATTTCACATGATTGGGCAGGGGTGCAGCCATGGGTGGGCTTTGGAAGGCATATGTCCACCCACTGGGGAGCCAGGCCAAGCCAAATGAGTTTTTCCCCCAAAATGGCTTTATTACAGACAGAAATACTCCTCAGACGATCCCACAGGTGAAGAAGCCAGATGTGCAGGTCCTAGGCTGGCATGGTTACACGCGATATGCGGTTGAGGCCAGTTGAACACACTGCCAAATTCTCTAAAATAACATTATGGTACAGAAATTAACATTCGATTCTCTGGCAACAGCTCTGGTGGACATTCCTACTATGTTCACTAACAGGGATGTAAACAAAATTCAGCAAAAAAAAAAATCTAAGAGAAATAAGCTTTTTGTGCATATGAAACATTTCTGAGGTCTTATTTCAGCTCATGAAACCAACACTTTACATGTGGAGTTTATATTTTTGTTCAGAGTAACGTCCTCTATTCATTTGAATGTGTTGGAGAAATTGCTTGAGCTGCGCTGAGAATTAAACACTGCTGTGCATATGTGTACACGTTTGGTACTATGATAGGCCCTTTAGTCAAGCAGTAGGCTACACCGGCTTCAACCGGCGCCACACAAAAATGTCACACCTTTATGAGGCCGTTCCCTTGGCATGTTTACGCGACATTCTTTCTGCCCGACCACATGGCGCATCGATTCTGAAGATTTTTTTATTTTTATCTTAGAATATATTTGGATCAAAATTAGGCCAACATCGATAGTTTCATTGGCGTGTGAATGGCATCGCTACGTGCAGTGTGTGAACAATGTTCCCAGTCAATTTGATCCCACCGACCGACACAAGTGTCGCGTGAAGAAAAAAATAATAACTTACCATCAAATGTATATAGCTCATACTCAAAGGTGGCGTTGAGAGAACCACTATCCGACTATACTCAACGGTGGTGTACACATCCCAGTTGAGAGAACCAGCATCCGATATTATACTTTTCACGCGGAGCAAAACTTTAGCCAACTCTCCTCATGAGAGAACTTTCCAGATGACGATTGCGCAGTCTCCGTCACGCCCCTTTAGTCAATAGATTATCTAGGTAAATCCCAATTTAACCTTGTCCTCTATCCTAGACACTGTTTTTGTCTATAAAAATGTCTCAAATGAAGTGCAAATAGGCCTCGATGCCTAATACTTGTTCCATTATTATTATTATCATCCACAGAATTAAAGGATGCTTTTTGGGATAACTTGATACATGTTTAATTACAGTATAAATGCAAATAGAAAACACAATATGGATTGAGTTATTGAATATGTCTTATTCCATATATCATACACGGGAGTTAAAGAGTATATATAAACCATTAAAAATGCGGTTTTAGTTGGGGAAAACCCACTTTGTAAAATGTATAGGATTACAAGGCACACAACATTATCAATGTGGAAAACGCTCTTTCTGTGTGTGTCAGTTTGACATTATCTTTGCAACAGTTGTCTGCTCTGTTGAGATACAGTATCTCTAGTCTCTCACGCAGACACGGCCATATAGTCACAGGAAGGGGAGGGTTAAACGGACTCATTTGCTCAGAAAGAGGAATTTCATACTCAGTGTTGGGGCTCATGAACAAGTACAACTAACAGTGAACTGTGAAACTACACTAACCTGTTCAACCTCGTCTACTGATATAATTATGTGTATGGTTTAGATCAAATTTAAGTACTTTTTTGACCTATTTAGTTCATATATCAAATTCAATATTCATATTTACAATGAAAGTTAAAAATAATAATACAGGATGGACAGGTGCATCAAACGTTCTGCCGCAGTTGTCATACCTATAGTAGCCTATACTGTCTGACTCCAACACAGCCACACATTGTACAGAACATTTTTAGTTTTGCTGAGATTTTTACCTGTTACCTTAGCAACCTGCTCATGGGGTTATTTAACGCTATAACCTGAAACTGACCAGACAGCGGGTAGTAAGGATTTCGAAAGTATTCAGACCCCTTTACTTTTTCCACTTTTGTTACATCACAGCCTTGTGCTAAAATTGATTAAATTGTTTTTTCCCCTCATCTTTCTACACACAATACCCCATAATGACAAAACAATTTTTTACTACATTTTTGCAAATGTATATATAAAAAAAAACTGAATTACCTAACTTACAGTTGAAGTCAGAAGTTTACATACACCTTAGCCAAATACATTTAAACTCAGTTTCACAATTCCTGACATTTAATCCTAGTAAAAATTCCCTGTCAGTTAGGATCACCACTTTATTTTAAGAATGTGAAATGTCAGAATAATAGTAGAGAGAATTATTTATTTCAGCTTTTGTTTCTTTCATCGCATTCCCAGTGGGTCAGAAGTTTACATACACTCAATTAGTATTTGGTAGCATTGCCTTTAAATTGTTTAACTTGGGTCAAACATTTCGGGTAGCCTTCCACAAGCTTCCCACAATACATTGGGTGAATTTTGGCCCATTCCACCTGACAGAGCTGGTGCAACTGAGTCAGGTTTGCAGGCCTCCTTGCGCGCACACACTTTTTCAGTTCTGTACACAGATTGTCTATAGGATTGAGGTCAGGGCTTTGTAATGGCCACTTCAATACCTTGACTTTGTTGTCCTTAAGCCATTTTGCCACAACTTTGGAAGTATGCTTGGGGTCATTGTCCATTTGGAAGACACATTTGCGACCAAGATTTAACTCCTGACTGATGTGTTGAGATGTTCTCTCAATATATCCACATCATTTTCTTTCCTCATGAAGCCATCTACTTTGTGAAGTGCACCAGTCTCTCCTGCAGCAAAGCACCCCCACAACATGATGCTGCCACCCCCGTGCTTCACGGTTGGGATGGTGTTCTTTGGCTTGCAAGCATCCCCCTTTCTCCTCCAAACATAACGATGGTCATTATGGCCAAACAGTTCTACTTTTGTTTCATCAGACCAGAGGACATTTCTCCAAAAAGTATGATCTTTGTCCCCATGTGCAGTTGCAAACCGTAGTCTGGCTTTTTTATGGCGGTTTTGGAGCAGTGGCTTCTTCCTTGCTGAGCGGCCTTTCAGGTTATGTTGATATAGGACTTGTTTTACTGTGGATATAGATATTTTGTACCTGTTTCCTCCAGCATGTTCTCAAGGTCCTTTGCGGTTCTGGGATTGATTTGTACTTTCGCACCAAAGTACGTTCATCTCTAGGAGACAGAACACATCTCCTTATTGAGCAGTATGACGGCTGCGTGGTCCCATGGTGTTTATACTTGCGTACTATTGTTTGTACAGATGAACGTGTTACCTTCAGGTGTTTGGAAAATGCTCCCAAGGATGAACCTGACTTGTGGAGGTCTACAAATTGTCTTAGCTGATTTCTTTTGATTTACCCATGATGTCAAGCAAAGAGGCACTGAGTTTGAAGGTAGGCCTTGAAATACATCCACAGGTACACCTCCAATTGACTCAAAATATGTCAATTAGCCTATCAGAAGTTTCTAAAGCCATGACATAATTTTCTGGAATTTTCCAAGCTGTTTAAAGGCACAGTCAAGTTAGTGTATGTAAACTCATGACTCGCTGGATTTGTGATACAGTGAATTCTAAATCAAATAATCTGTCTGTAAGCAATTGTTGGAAAAATTACTTGTGTCATGCACAAAGTAGATGTCCTAACCGACCTGCCAAAACTATAGTTTGTTAACAAGAAACTTGTGGAGTGGTTGAAAAATGAGTTTTAAGTGCACGTCAACTTCCTACTTCAACTGTACATACGTGTTCAGACTCTTTACTCAGTACTTTGCTGAAGCACCTTTCGCAGCGATTACAGCCTTGAGTCTTCTTGGGTATGACGCTACAAGCTTGGCACACCTGTAATTGGCGAGTTTCTCCCATTCTTCTCTGCAGATCCTCTCAAGCTCTGTCGGGTTGTATGTGGAGCATCGCTTCACAGCTATTTTTAGGTCTCTCCAGAGATGTTCGATGTGCTCAAGTACGGAACACTCAAGGACATTCCGAGACTTCTCCCGAAGCCACTCCTGCGTTGTCTTGGCTGTGTGCTTAGGGTCATTGTCCTGTTGGATGGTGAACCTTCGCCCCAGTCTCAGGTCCTGAGCGCTCTGGAGCAGATTTTCATCAAGGATCTCTCTGTACTTTGCTCCGTTCATCTTTCCCTCGATCCTGACTAGTATCCCAGTCCCTGCCTCTGAAAATCAGCAGAAAAAGTATGATGCTGCCACCACCATGCTTCACCGTAGCGATGGTGCCAGGTTTCCTCCAGACGTGACACTTGGCACTCAGGCCAATGAGTTCAATCTTGGTTTCATCAAACCAGTGAATCTTATTTCTCATGGCCTGAGAGACTTTTAGGTGCCTTCTGGCAAACTCCATTCGGACTGTCATGTGCCTTTTACTGAGAAGTGGGTTCCGTCTGACCACTGTACCATAAAAGCGGCAGGTAGCCTCGTGGTTGGAGTGTTGGACTAGTAACCAAAAGGTTGCAAGATCGAGTCCCCAAGCTGACAAGGTAGAATCTGTCGTTCTTCCCCTGAACAAGGCAGTTAACCCACTATTCCTAGGCCGCCATTGAAAGTAAGAATTTGTTCTTAACTGACTTGCCTAGTTAAATAAAGGTAAAAAAAATTTTAAAGCCTGATTGGTGGAGCGCTGCAGAGATGGTTGTCCTTCTAGAAGTTTCTCCCATCTCAACAGAGGAACGCTGGAGCTCTGTCAGTGACCATCGGGTTCTTGGTCACCTCCCTTACCAAGGCCCTTCTCCGATTGCTCAGTTGGGAGCGGGCGGCCAGCTCTAGGAAGAGTCTTGGTGGTTCCAAACTTCATCCATTTAAGAATGATGGCAGCCACTGTGTTCTTGGGGACCTTCAATGCTGCAGAAACATTTTTGGTACCCTTCCCCAGATCTGTGTCTCAACACAATCCTGTCTCGGCACTCTTCGGAAAATTCCTTCAACGTCATGGCTTGGTTTTTGCTCTGACACGCACTGTGGGTCCTTATATAGACAGGTGTGTGCCTTTCCAACTCATCTACAATCAATTGAATTTACCACAGGTGGACTCCAATCAAGTTGTAGAAACATCTCAAAGATGATCAATGGAAACAGGATGCACCTGAGTTAAATTTTTAGTCTCATAGCAAAGGGTCTGAATACTTATGTAAATACATTTAAAAAAAATGTTTTTAAATAAATGAGCAAAAATGTCTAAAAACCTGTTTTCGCTTTGTCATTATGGGGTATTGTGTATAGCTATACTTTATTACATTTGTTTTGGTACTTTTACCCCTATTTGTTATATCCAATTGGTCGTGAAGACTCGGGAGAGGCGAAGATCATGAGCCATGCTTCCTGCCGAATTGCACTGCTTTTTGACACACTGCTCGCTTAACCCAGAAGACAGTTGCACCAATGTGTCAGAGGAAACACTGTCCAGCTGGCGACCGAAGTCAGCTCGCAGGTGCCCGGCCCGTCGCGATGGGACAAGGAAATCCCAGCCGGCCAAACCCTCCCCTAACCCAGACAGCGCTGGGCCAATTGTTCGCCGCGTCAAGGTCACGGCCAGCTGTGACACAACCCGAGATCAAACCCGGGTCTGTAGTGACACCTCAAGCACCATGATGCCATGTCCTAGACCGCTGCGCCACTCCGGAGGCGTGTGTTGATTAACATTTTTAGAAATGTGGAAAAATTCAAGGCATCTGAATACTTTCCGAATGCACTGTAGATCTAAGAATCAAAAGACGTGTGGACTGCTCATGACACTCTGCTTTGTTTGCTATAGCATTCTGTGCTTCTTGATAAGGGTGCAGACTCAAGGGAGTGGCAAGGGTCCCTGAGCTGCCCATTTGAAGATAAGTGTGAACTTTGTATTGAAGGTGACTGCTTGGTTTCCTTGGTTTGGAGTGTGCTGGGCCTAGTCTGTCTCTGTAGCAAGCAAACACTTGACTCCAGAAATGACACATTATGTACATAAGAGGAACATACCTAAAGTGTATGTTGAAATGGTCTTGAACTTTGGGACATTCAGTTTGAGACCTCACCTTCCTCAGGGCAAGACTTAGAAACTATTCCCATGATTCTCATTAGAACTGTTCTCTGCAGTGAACTCCCTGTTTGGCACACTAACTTCCTGTGTACCCAGGATTGAATGGCATGCAGAGAGTGGGTGGCATGGACACTTTTTCTGTGCTGGCTTTAAGATATTTAAAGGCTATGAGCAGCCATTGTATTCTTAAGGTTTAGTACATCCAGAGGATAACTGGGGCCAAGCTACTGTAGATTCATGAAGAGACTAGTGGAAGAAGACATCTAAGCCATATTGTACAAGTGGGGAGAAATCAAAAGCATGAGAAACCATTGAGCTCAGAAATATATAGTCGACCAGCACAACAGTGAAGTAGACCTAGTAGATCATATAATAGTGTATGAAGTATATATTTTGTCAAAGGTGCACAGTAACTCACTCATACTCAAGTTGAGACTTTAGCTGTACATTTATTTCCAAAAGGCTGCATATACATTTGCAAATTCTACTGTACAGAAAACATCCAAAATGTCCATAATTATATAGATACAATATACCACCAAGCTGCCCTGGCAATACCAAACATAGGCAGTATGTTTAGCACTAGAAAAGCTCTGCAGCCTATTGAATTATATAATCTTAAATACTTTTTCAACTAATACTTTTTTAAATGTATGTTGGTATGGTTTTGCTTTGTTTCATTTTTTTCAGCCCCATCTGTACTTTACAACATTCACCATTTACAGTAGTTAAACAAGGCACAAGAATAGTGATATGAAGCCAAAGGCCATGCGTGATGTGAGATGGAGCATAGCAACATCCATCCTGATGAAGTCAGTGTGGAGCTATAGCATGCGTCCCAAATGATACCCTATTCCCTTTATAGTGCACTAGTTTTGACCAGAGGCCTATAGGCCTTGGTCAAACATAGTGCACTCCCACTGGGCACAGACGTCCGTTCAAAGTCTAGTTTTAATTTACATTTGGTTGAGTTAACCTGAATTCAACGAAAAAAATAAATTACCATGTCATTGGATTTAGGTTAAAAGTTAGGTGAAAAATACTAAATTCCCTTACATTGATTACTTTTTTCAAATCCATTCAGACTTCCACATTGATTCATTTTTGGATTCAACCAGTTTTGGCCCAGTGGGCTATAAAGGGAATAGTTACCAACTCAGGGGACATTAAATCAGGGGTCCAACAGTAAACTCTTCAGCCTGTGACACAACAATCGTCATCGTCAGCCTGTGACACCACAATCGCACAATCGCCTTCAGCCTGTGACAACACAATCGCCTTCAGCCTGTAACAACACCATCGCCTTCAGCATGTGACAACACCATCTCCTTCAGCCTGTGACAACACCATCGCCTTCAGCCTGTGACAACACAATCGCCTTCAGCCTGTGCAAACACAATCGCCTTCAGCCTGTGACAACACAATCGCCTTCAGCCTGTGACAAGACATCGCCTTCAGCCTGTGACAAGACATCGCCTTCAGCCTGTGACAACAAATACCCTTCAGCCTGTGACAACAAATACACTTCAGCCTGTGACAACAATAGTCTTCAGCCTGTGACAACAATAGTCTTCAGCCTGTGACAACAATAGTCTTCAGCCTGTGACAACAATAGTCTTCAGCCTGTGACAACAATAGTCTTCAGCCTGTGACAACAATAGTCTTCAGCCTGTGACAACAATAGTCTTCAGCCTGTGACAACAATAGTCTTCAGCCTGTGACAACAATAGTCTTCAGCCTGTGACAACAATAGTCTTCAGCCTGTGACAACACAAAGCAATAATAATACAGAGTATGTATGTATGGTTCAAAACCCAGTGGCCCACTTAACATTTAAAAACTTAACTTCAACATTTAATACCTTAGATATGACTAGGCATGTATGCAATAGGCAACAATAAATAAAATAGTTAAAATGCTATGTTTGGTTGTTATGATGTATTGTATTCCACAGACAAATGCTCTTAATGCAACATTAGCCACTGTTTAGCACTACAACAGCACACCTGTTTCTGTTTTTCCACCACTCTTGCTCACATTAGTACAGGGAATTGAAATTAAATTGCTAACAATTAAGAAAAACAATAATTTTCAAAACGTAAAGCTCACCCACTCACTAATCTATTCTATATCCAGCTGGATTGTATAACGATTAACGCTCAATTGATTAGGAGAGCATAGCGAATGTGTTATGTAGAAACCAAAAAGCAATGTAGGTTTCATGTACCCACTGTGCACACACTGGTTGAATAAGCGTTGTTTCCACGTCATTTCAATGAAATTACATTGAACCAAAGTGGAATTGACAATGAATTGATGTCTGTGCTCAGTGGGTAGAGTGTGAAATTCAGCTCGTCTGATCGTTGCTGTTGAGAGCAACATACAGTAATAATCATTAAGGGCACAGTAGACACAGCTCAAAACTTCAGCCACCGTTTTCCCTCTATAGTGGACTACTTTTGACCAGAGCCCTGTAGTAGTGCACTATAAAGGGAATAGGGTTCCATTTTGGATGCATCCTCTTGTATATGAAATTGCATATAACAAACTATGAGCTAACAGCATTTTAGGTAGTTCAGAGGAGACTGCAACAGGTGTACAATGAATAAGTTGAGCGTTTTGGAAAATGTAACTGTACTGAGACACCTCTGAGCGCCATTTTCTAAAAGTATTTAGAGCATTTACAATCCTTGTTATTATGCTCATTGTAATACAAATGAAAGCATGAGTAACTAGAAACAGGCATGATCCAAGCCTGTAAATGCTAAATCATATTGATCACATAAAAACAGAAATATGCATCATAAGAATTACATGGAATAAACAACACCATCCTTTGATTTACACTGAATAAACAATAACATCCAGTGATTTACATGGAATAAACAATACCATCCTTTGATTTACATGGAATAAACAAATCCATCCTGTGAATTATAGAGTACATGGAATACAATAAAGTACAGAAACACCATCCTGTTATATTTTGGAGTGTGATTTTTTTAGCTGGACATCTATTTGAAACGTGTTCAATACAGTGCCTATTATTCAAACCAGTAATGCCACTGCATTCCTATTGCATTTAAGATATGTCCCAAATGGCACCATATTTACTATAGAGCCCTATGGGCCCTCCTTACTTATACAGTACAACAATATGTTAAACAGGCCTGCTTATTGTACCAGAAAGGCTTCCCATACTATTACACATTCTATCCACATCAGGGTTGGGGTCAATTCTTCAAATTAAATTGTCATTCAATTCTCTTTCCCTGTCAATTCCATTTAATTGAATTCAAATTCCATGTCAGTCTTTGAATTGAGAAATTCTCTCTCTCTCAATAATTATATTCCTAATTCAATACTATCCACAACATTTCCACAAATTCAAATTAAATTCATTCAGGCTGATCATCAATGTTCCGACAGCCTAACTATACTGGCAATATAGGAATACAGATTGAAATAATTAAAAACAAATCCTACAGTCCATTTTTATACTATGTGCATTAATTTCATTAACTGGGAAATGTAAAAATGTTGAATTCCAATTCAATTCAAATACATTTTTACAATTCCAAATCAGTCTTATTCAAATTCAATTCTGTAACTTTAAGATTTTTTAAATTCATATTGAATTCAATGTAAATTCTCCACTTCATGAGTGAATTCAAGAATTTAATGGTCTTTTTCAAATTAAATTGGAATTGACCCAAATCCTAATCCACATTCATGTCCTGTGTAGTTGTGAAGTGCTATGCCTCTGTTGGGGGCCTTGTGTGTGTTGGGTAGATCAGCAGCTCTTTGACAGGTGTTAATAATGGTTGAAAGTGGGTGATAAGATGCAGAGATACACATGGCATAGTGCCAGGAAATGACATCATACAGCTCCTCCAGCTTTCTCTTTCTCCTCCAGGGTGGCCAAACCACAACTGTCACACGCATGCATGCACACAAACACACACTGCAGTACTGTGGCCTGACAAAGACATTTCCATCATTGTCAGGGGTTTTCCTTTAAAGATAAAGGATCCAGCCTGAATCATGTTAACAGTACATTGTCATCACAACCCACCACTGTACCGCCAGGATCTCTTTTACAATGTTACGCTGATACAGAACAAAAATATCTGAACATTACAATAAAATGCATTTTATTAAACTCTGTACTGTTTATACCTGTTTCAGAGTGGTTTCTCCCATTTGAGACATTATTTGGAATTGATGACCAAGTATTCAAATAGAAATGAATACCATACAGCTGTCTTACGGTATAGGTGTGATATGGGATACTTCCCAAATGGAAGAACCCTATTCCCCATTTAGTGCACTACTTTTCACTAGGTTCTATACGGCTCTGGTCAAACGTAATGCACTAGATGGGTATACTAGATTTGGGACGCACTCACTGTAAATGCAGATGCATATGAGGGCAGTATCAAACCCTGGGGATGGTGACAAGCATTTTCACTTTTTGAAAAGCATTGGTGGGTCCTAACAGTGTAGAGGGTCCCCTATATCCTGAACAACAGAATAAGAAAACAAACTCAAATGGTCAGCCTGACTTAAGAATAGCATTAACTAGGAGGAAAAGAAGGGAGGGAATAGAATGGTGAAAGACAAAACAGATGTACAGTACATCATCAGAAAGGGATGGATAAAGTTACAGTACACACAGCAATGACAGATTTCTTTTTTTTCTCAGTGGTAATTTTTGCCTGTCATGTTTTTTGCTCTGTGAACAACAAACTCCATTCTCACACTGACATCCTATGGACCTTTTAATCCACGACCGAGTCAGCTGTCAGTCGTTATGTGCATATAGGGATATGCATTACACTGGGCTTGTTGGGATCTATGTAGGAGACAAGTCAGCTAGTATACTCAGGGACTGAGTTAGCCGTCTCATGATTGGTGAGTTCACCCATTCCATACACTGGGTTGTCTGGGCTTCCTGTTCCAAAATGATGTACCAAGTCTGATTCAGGTTCCTCATGGCTCTTTGCTACAGTGCTTTTGGACTGGATCTTGCCAATTTCCTCCAGAGCACTTGCCAGAGAGTCAAGGTCACCAGTGTCTTGGTGTCGTGCCTCCCACAGGCTCAGTATGACGGCAGAGGGGCTCTGTTGCTGAGCAAAATACAACAGGTTCCTGGGGGATGGAGAGAAACGCATTAGTGGACAAAGTGGAAACAGCGCACTTAGCAAAGTAAACAACACTTTTGTTTATAAAAAAACAGTTGTTTATAGATCTTTGTCTCCTATGAGATAGAATTATGTGTTTCACCACAGTGCTGGTTCCTAATATCAGCAGGGAGGGACTGACATTGTGCTGGAAAATGTTTCTCTAAGACTAGACATACTGGACGTGATCAGGGATATCTTGAAATATCTAAGTAAGTCAACTGTAAGGTAACATTTGTGTGGAAGAAGTGCATTTCGAGTTAGAGCTGAATATGTAGGCATATGACAAATGTACTCTGTAGGCTTATGGGTGGTTTGCGCTAACAGCTTGCAATGTGTCTATTACAGATATCCATTAGATCCAGTGGAGGGCACTATTTCACTACAAAACAAGGGTTTACCCCTCCCTGCGAAAAGCATATCACCCTCTGTGAATGCAGTCATTGATGTGCCATCAGACTCAATTAAAATGAGCTTAACATGATAAGATATAAAATGAGGACAGCTGATCAGGCTCATTTGGAACCACTAAAGTCTCAAATACCTTCTGCTGTTTGTTCAAGCAATCATTGAAACACCCCGTGAGACATGACGGACAGCTGGGCTGCATCTCAAATGGCACACTTCTATTCCCTATTTAGTGCCATAGGGCCATGGTGAAAAGTAGTGCACTACATAGAGAATATGGTGCTATTTGTGATCACAGCCTTGGACACACACCTATCTAGATGGAGTTTCTGGGCTAAGATCTGCCAGTCCTTTCCCTTAGTGTTGGCAGTGTCAAAGGTGGCACAGATCCTCTGGTGGATGGAAAGGGGGATTTTGAAGGCCTTGGGTCCCGTCTGTGAGGTGACGGTGCAGTCTGTCTGCATAAAAAACAGGACTGACTCCTTCTTGCTCTACAAAGGCAAAACAGACAGTTGTCAAATATAATTGAATTACATTTGTATTTAACAAAAGGGCTGTTGGGATATACAGGACCAAGAATAGTCAGCTCACATAGAATATATCAATCTTCCCTCTGTTTTATAAAGAAACACAGGATGCATCACAAATGGCACCCTGTTCCCTATATAGTGCACTAGATTTGACCAGAGCACTATAGGGAACAGAGTGCCATTTGAAAGACAACCACTGCAGACCCTGAGGACAGACTGTTCAGCCAGCAGAGGACACTGACTTCACTGAGGTTTAATAAAGATTGTATGTATGGATTGTAGGAGAAAAATGTCCTCCACACACAGAGAGCCAGGCTCACCTCTGCCACAGATGTATAGACCTGCAGAATCTGCTCGTGACCTTTGACCTGCTTCACGCTAATCTTGCAGGAGAACTGGGTGGTGGTGGGGCTGTATCTCTCCAGGGAGAAGGCACAGTGCAGGGGCTGCTGGTTGCTGCACCACACTTGGGAAAAGGAAAATTCCTGCATGTCGAGAGAGAGACGGAGTGAGAGAGGAGGAAGACAGAGGCAAAACAGGATGAGATATCTGGGCTTCTACAGTATTGTTCCTCTCCAGAAGATGACTCAGCTCCTATTCTATCCGTCACATGGGAAGGTCTCATATGCATACGCAGACAAAGTAGTGGGGTAAGAGGGTGTTTGAGGGGTTTGAAGTCGCGCAGCGTTATGCAACGATAGCATTGTGTATGGAAATATGCATTTGTACTGTAGGGAGAGGGGGAGGGACAAATCCCACTTAATTCTGTTAATAGAAGTCCGATCGCGAGCTAAGTATTACACACGATATCCGGGAGCGAGGGATCGACGAACGGGAAAATGATTGCCTTTGATGCATAATTAATTTCTGCCGTGGGCACATCGGCAGGGAAACGACCTTGACCTCACGCATGCTCCCTTCTTCCATCTCTGCATAATAAAGTGACCTGTAAACTATTCACAGTAATGAAATGCATCCCAAATGGCACCCTATCCCTGATATAGTGCACTTCCCATAGAGCTCTGGTCAAAAGTAATGCACTATATAGGGAACAGTGTGCTATATGGGACTCACATATGGTGATAGGGAGCCTGGCTAACTGTACAGTAAAACAAATGTAAACAGTCTTTTTGCCTAAAGAGGACTTAACCCCTTGGCTTTGATCATCAGATCCTCCACGGGGTGGGATGGATGCAGCAGTTAATGGTGCACTAGGGGAAGGATGTACGTGGAGAGGCCAGGTAATTTTTAGCAGTAAAAGCTGTCTTGATGTACTGTATGGTGCAGGCGAAAGCCATTACTCTCCACCTGCTCTATGAAAGGGGGGGGGGGTTCACAGAGGTAGTCTCCCTCCAAAGATCCTCATAAATAAGCCAAGAGGAGGTGTCTGTCTGAGGCACGCCATCCTACTTCCTCGCCCCACTCACAGTTGTTTTTGGGGCAATTATAAAGCCTATTGTAAAAACAAGCACAACCATTTTAAAGTGAGCGGTAGTAAGAAGGCAATATTAGCTCATCAAAAGAGAACCATTGCGCTCTCCCAGAAGCTTGGCTGGTGCGTAAATCCACAAATTCAGACAAACGAAGAGGTGTAATGGGTTCGTGCTCAATTTTTTTTTGCATAAAGCTTACTTTCTTATTCAATGTTTTTAAAAATGTACTGCATCAGGGATAGCGTACACAGAAGTTTCGCCTTTACAGCCTTCTTCAGTGAGTCGGTAAAATGTTCTTGAATTCAAAACAGCATTTGTAAAGAACTACCGATGAGCAGCATTGAATAATTAAGCTTTGAATAATTAACATTGACTAATTACATTGAATAATTAAGCTTTATGCAACATTTTTGAGTGTGAACCGATTATACCTCTTTGTTTGTCTGAAGGCAATATTAGAAAACATATTTACAGAGGAAGAACTAACCTACATTGCTGTCCATTGTTCACACACATATACCAATAAACGTAAACAATCCCCAGTAAGTCTGGTTGTATCCAAATTGTCAACAATCTGGCAACAAAAAACACATGTATCTTTCCATGCTCAGATTTCCAGTAATGTATCTGAAATCATTCAGTGCTCAATCTGTATGTAGTTACAGTTTCAGTTACCTGACATGTGGTAAAGGGTTTAATGTTCCATAGAAACTGTGGGACATCCTGGATGGAGACCTGGAGGCTGAAGGTGTTCCCTCTGAAAGGCAGAATCTTGGGTTCCTCCAGGAGCTGTCCTCCTCTACAGGTCTCTGTGGCCACCACTCCCTGGGGACAGATGGATAGAGAGACAGACAGAGAGAGAGAGACAGATCAATGGGACAGTTATCACCACAGTTTACATCCCAGTTCACTGCCAACCAACTGGTTAGTGATTGATTCTTGCTCTGGTGGATCCACAAATTGACTATCGCAAACATTGTCAAAACCTGAGCATTATCCTCAAGTCAAGAGTGTCCTTAAATTACATAAAATAATATTACAAAAATACAATTCTCATTAGCAGTTATATCAAATGTGGAGCCATACAAGTTTGTAGTTTCAATTTAATCCATTGTTTGAGCATGTATCGGCTAACAGCCGTCCACCAAATTGAATTTGGAGTGATGAAAGAGCTCTTTGATTTGAGGCTGAAGTTATTAATCTGACATCATTGCTCTCAGTTTTCGTGGCTGTTTTTCAGACATTTCAATCACAAAAAAAAGTGTGTGTGCGTGCATATTGTTTCTTCACGGTAGGTGTTAAAAACAATCCAACATTGGCAATGTGATCATAAAACATGCTTGAAAATTTCTCAAATAATACAAATACAATGACAACAGGGAACCTGCTGGATGAATTACCCTCCATCTACCTTTGTCTTTAAACACAGTTAGATCCTGGACATCATTGAACTCAACTCTATGGTTGTCCAGTAGATCACAGAGCTTCCTATTAAAAAAATCATACTCAGTATCCATCCAATCACTTAAGGGCACATCATGGCCATTGTCTGTGACCTTGAGAAACGACACCCCATTCAATGCAGCAGCATTTCCCCATCCCCCGTCTTTAAGATCATCATTGCTTGGACAAATTGTATTCCGTAACTCTGTAATCTACAGATTCTGTATTCCCTATGCAGACTAGATGGTTGTTTGCCAGCCCAATCCTAACATCGTATGGCCGCTGAAGCCAGAGTAACAGCTACATTCAGAAGAAAATCTCTCACTGAAATGAGATCCTTAATATTATTATCAGGAGCATCCTATTAATCTAGGTCAAGGATATGACCAGTGATTGACTGTGTCCGTCTATAGCCAGAGTTTGAACAACATGAAGGAGAGTGAGTGTGATTGTAGTCGACAGAGACCCAGGGGACAGAGAGGGCTGGCATCTGCTCGGCAGGCTGCGCAGGGGATGGATTCATAAACCAAATCCAAAAAGCATTTTAAACCCAGCTGCCAGTGACTTCTGCTAAATCACAGGAACACAAGCAGAGTCACTCCTGAGGCCTGTTCTGTTCTATGTCTCAGGGGATGTGAGGAAGTTTAATTCCCTGACGCTAGATGAGAAGATATCGATACACACATTTGCATTCTTTATTGAATTTGAATTTACTCAGTCACAAACAGTACAATATGACCGAATGATCGGAAGGCTAATGCGTAATTATCAATGTTTGTGGTCCTCTATCCAATACTGCCTGAGCAAAATCACTGTAATCAATACTGAGCTTCATATGATTGCACAGGAGAGCCAACGGCAATCAATGAAAATAACCAACCCCCCACAAACACTCGAAACAATGATAGCACCTGAAAGGCGTGTGGCGTGTCGTCCACACAGTAGACTCGGAGGCTGTAGTCCATGGGGTTGGGCCCCATGCTGCCAAACACTGCTAGCTTCAGCCTCTTCACAGCTGCCTGGGTGAGCGGTTCACCAACAAGGGCATAGGAGCCCGGCTGGTCCAGCAGCAGGTGGCAGCTACTGGAGTCCATCAGGCAGTAACAAGATGTTGACTCATCCTCCACTGACATCACTTCCTGGAAACGCAGAACACAGAACACAACACAGGTCGCTTAGCAAAAGAGCATGATAAGACAATTTAATTTATCATCATCACATTTGATTATACTGAGAATAAATACTATAATTATGCTCTGTGGGCTGTGTGTGTATTGTATGTGTATTTGTTCTGCATCTTTTATTGTGTTGTGTCATCATGAGACCAATTCAATGTTTGGTTCTAAGTTACATAACGGAAATTAATATAATGTGCTAAATAAAGTGCTTTCCAAATGGGAACAATATCTACTTATAAGCAGTCTCTGAAGTATGTGATAATCAGCTAGGAGATGGTAACATATCTCAGAACACCAATCAGTCAATATGAACAATACACACATGCTTTATTTATGAACATGACAGCAGTAGGCCTAGGTGAGAAACACTCATTTTAAATGACAATTAATAGATTCAATATTTTTCTCCTGGCCAGCCTATAATTAAGCAATAAGGCACGAGGGTGTGTGGTATATGGCCAATATACCACAGCTAAGGGCTGTTCTTAGGTGTGACGCATTGCCGAGTGCCTGGACACAGCCCTTAGACGTGGTATATTGGCCATATGGCACAAACCCTCAAGGTGCCTTATTGTTATTATGGCTAGCGGAACCCCTCGACAACATTCTGCTGAAAAGGCAGCGCGCGAAATGAATTAATACTTTTTTTAAATATGTAACTTTCCTACATTCACAAGCGCAATACACCAAATTAAAGATAAACTTCTTGTTAATCTACCCATCCTGTCCGATTGCAAAAAGGCTTTACAGCAAAAGCACAACATATGATTATGTTAGGTCAGAGCCTAGTCACAAAATACACACAGCCATTTTTCAGCCAAAGAGAGGAGTCACAAAAAGCAGAAAGAGATCAAATTAATTAAATCAAATTACACGAACCTTTAATGATCTTCATCAGATGACACTCATAGGACTTCATGTTACACAATACATGTATGTTTTGTTCGATAATGTGCATATTTATATCCAAAAATCTCAGTTTACATTGGCGCGTAAACGTTCAGTAATGTTTTGCTTCCAAAACATCCAGTGATTTTGCAGAGAGCCACATTAATTTACAGAAATAGTCATCATAAACTTAAATATAACATACAGGTGTTATGCACAGAATTAGAGATATACTTTTCCTTAATGCAACCACTGTGTCAGATTTCAAAAGAACTTTACGGAAAAAGCAAACGATGCAATAATCAGAGCACAGCGCTCAGACAACAAATCAAGCCATACAGATATCCGCCATGTTGGAGTCAACAGAAGTCAGGAATAGCGTTATAAATATTCACTTACCTTTGATGATCTTCATCAGAATGCACTCCCAGGAATCCCAGTTCCACAATAAATGTTTGATTTGTTCGATAAAGTCCATCATTTATGTCCAAATACGTCATTTTGTTAGCGCATTCAGTTCACAAATCCAAACTCACGACGCAGGGGCAGGTCCAACCGGAGAATTCCTTTGTCTTCAGAAATGCAATGGAACGCAAGCTAACTCTCACGTGAACGAGCGTGACCAGCTCATGCTACTCTGCCAGACCACTGACTCATTCAGCTCCCATTCCCCCCTCCTTCAGAGTAGAAGCATCAAAGAAGGTTCTAAAGACTGTTGACATCTAGTGGAAGCCTTAGGAAGTGTAATTTGACCCCATAGACACTGTATATTCTATAGGCAATGAGTTGAAAACTACAAACATCAGATTTCCCACTTCCTGGTTGGATGTTTCTCAGGTTTTCACCTGCCATATGAGTTCTGTTATACTCACAGACATCATTCAAAATGTTTTGGAAACTTCAGAGTGTTTTCTATCCAAATCTGGGCAGTTTACTCTGGGCACGCTTTTCATCCAAATGTGAATAAGATAAACTTGTTATCAATGTTATTAGAGCAGTAAAAATACATGTTTTGTCATCCCCGTGGTGTACAGTCTGATGTACCACGGCTGTCAGCCAATCAGTATTCAGGGCTAGAACCACCCAGTTTATAACATCAATGATAAACTTGGTGGTTCGAGCCCTGAATAGTGTTGGCTGACAGCCGTGGTATTGAGACCATATTGCGCCATGCCTAAGAACACCCCTTAGCCATGGTATATTGGCCATATACCACACCTCCTCCTGCCTTATTGCTTAATTATACCCCAGACTACAGTATCCACCCCCCCCCCTTCTATAAGAAGAACAAAAAAAGAATGCCAATCTGTCAGAAAATTGGAAACATAACAAGCTATGAAATTTACACAAATTAGAAACAATGAAGGACTAACGACTGTTAGCTAGAATCCACCAATATTCCTGTATGTTGTTAGTTTGTGTTGTGTTGAACCTCTGGTTGCAGAGAGGAGTAATGAGATGCAAGGCTGAGCTATGTAAAGTAGATGCCTGGTTCATCCTCAGGGTCATTAGCAGAGCAGAACAGACAGAGGGCTAACCGTGTCCTAAATAGCACCCTATTAGCTTTATAGTGCACTACTTTTGAGCAGAGCCCCTGGTCAAAAGTAGTGCACTATGCAGGGTATAGGGTGTCATTTGGGATGTGACCAGAGAGCTATGCTACCCCACAACCCACTATGTCATTAAATGTCATACAAGGCTTTAACCGGTATTTAATGCTATTACTGTATGCCTTTTCGAGTTATGATGGTCATGAAAACTTTTCATGTCCTTTGGCTTGATTTCTATGAAAGGACTCATTATTTCTAAGAACCTCTGAGGGGTCACCTTGCTTTTTAATACTAAGAGTGAAAAGCGACATAAGTCTAATATTCATTTTAGCATCTACTTCACAGGGCTCTCTATTTTCCTTTTGTAGGTGCATCTTGAATATAATAGGGAGAGTATATTAAGGCAGAAAATACTATTAACTTGACCTGTTGATCTAGCAGTGAAAAACAGCATAACTGTGCCACCTCTAAAAAGCCCTTTGCAGGTCAAGCAAACATCGAGCCAAGCAGAAACTGAATATTCATTCAGTGTTGTCTGAGAAAACAATGTATCACTTGAAGAACAACGTCAATGCAGTACAAATCTTAGCTAGAATAATCTCCAGATTGTCTGCAGGGTCTGAAATCTGCAGCAATGCATGTTGCATATCCGAGAAAGAGTATAGGCTACATCCCAAATGGCACCCTATTCCCTACATAGTCTGGTCAAAAGTAGTGCACTATGTAGGGAATAGGGTGCTATTTGAGACACCGTTAGAGAAGGGCCAGGGAGAAAAATGTAGTATTTATGAACTGACGGGGTCAGGAGGCAGCCCTTAATTGGGACAAAGATCCCTGCCACCGTCTCATTGCCCAGGGTAAGCAAGCCAGTGATACATGCAAAGACTGCTACACCTTGTATAATTACCTTACCTAGGGCACACAGCCCACTTCCATTGGCTGTAACAACATTATTTAGGACAGACTGGGTGCAGGGGCCGACTGAGGATAATCTAGTGACTGCTGGTCTTCTAAATAACAAGCACTGTTCTCAGCACTGACACCACATAACAGCCTGGGGCAGAACTGCACTAGTCATTATTCTGACCCCCTCTGTTCAGTCTGCCAAAGCACTGATGTACACTTCTATTAATGCCTGCCTGGACATGCTCTTCATTATTTTATCTTACACTTGTTTTGTAAAAAAAAAAAACCTTCTTGTGAACAAATAATGCAAAGAGCTGGCGCTGGTAGTGCCTGCAGAGCCTCTGGGTTGTGTATTAACAACCCCTTGGGAATGTACAATGACAATATCTGTTAGCACTGTAGAAATGTCTTTCTCAAAATGACAACACCGTGGAAGTATTAGACATTCCTAAGGTGAACAGTGCATACTGTGAAAAAACAACAAGAATGCTGAAATATATATCAACTACTACTAGCAACTTCAAACAAATACTGTGGAGGGGGGGGCGGGGGGGGGCAAGTATCTCAACAACAGTGCTGAGAAAAACAGAAGGTAACAAACCATTGTCTAACAATTACTGAATAAGCCAGTGAGTGGCAGGCAGCCGGATTCACGTGCCTGTTCAGTGAAACATTCCTGAGCAGAGGGAGGTGTCTAGGAGGCAGGGCCGGCAGACCATGTGTCCCAAATGGCACCCTATTCCCTATACACTGAGTGTATAACATTTTAAGAACATTTGCTCTTTCCATGACAGCCTGACCAGGTGAATTCAGGTGAAAGCTATGTGCCCTTATTGATGTCACCTGTTAAATCCACTTCAGTGTAGATGAATGGGAGGAGACAGGTTAAAGAAGAATTTAAGCCTTGAGACATGGATTGTGTATGTGTACCATTCAGAAGGTGAATGGGCAAGACAAACTATTTAAGTGCCTTTGAACAGGGTAGTAGGTGCCAGGTGCATTGGTTTGAGTGAGTCAAGAACTGCAACGCTGCTGGGTTTTCCACGCTCAACAGTTTCCCGTGTGTATCAAGAATGGTTCACCAGCTGGGCCTCCCGAGTGGCACAGGGGTCTAAGGCACTGCATCATAGTGCTAGAGGAATCACTACAGATCCGGGTTCGACCCCGGGCTGTGTCGCAGCCGGCAGTGACCTGGAGACCCATTAGGCAGTGCGCAATTGTCCCAGTGTCGTCCGGGTTAGGGCAGGGTTTGGCCAGCCGGGATGTCCTTGTCCCATTGCGCTCTAGCGACTCCTGTTGCGGGCCTGGCGCATGCACGTAGTTGCCAGTTGTACAATGTTCCCTCGACACATTGGTACGGTTAGCTTTCGGGTTAAGCAAGCAGTGTGTCAAGAAGCAGTACGGCTTGGCGGGGTCGTGTTTCGGAGGATGCATGCTTCTCGACCTTCGCCTATCCCGAGTTTGTACAGGAGTTGCAGCAAATGGGACAATTGGATAGCACGAAATTGGGGAGAAAAAAGGGCAAAACATTTTTTTTTTTTTTATAAATAAATAATGGTCCATCACCCAAAGGACATCCAGGCAACTTGACTGTGGGAAGCATTGGAGTCAACATGGGCCAACATCCCTGTGGAAGTTTTTCGAGATCTTGTAGAGTCCATGCCCCAACCAATTGAGGCTGTTCTGAGGGCATAAGGAGGTGCAACTCAATATTAGGAAGGTGTTCCTAATGTTTTGTCCACTACAATGCACTACTTTTGACCAGGGCCCATAGTCAAAAGTGCACTAGGTGCCATTTGGAACACAAATGGTGAGTCCAGGTCAGCGGGGGGGGGGCATTTCCATGTCTCTTCCCCGATTGCCTCACGTCCACACCCATTTCAGCGTGTCCAGAATCCACCGATCGATACTGCCGATGTCTAACGAGGCCTTTTGCCCTGTCGTTGCCCTGTCTGACAGACACAAGCCGTTTGTCTTCTCTGCTATTACATCCTGCAATTGTCTTTTTTTTCTCTCCAGCGCTCTCAGTGTTATTCCTCTCAGGCAGGCTGTGCCTGTCAATGAGCTGTGAGGCCACTTTAGATAAATCATCTTATCAAGTCACTGGCGACGTGCTTTGGTGCCATATAGTTTTTACACCTTTCTCACTATCTATCACCAGAGTGCGTCTGTCTGGCAATGTTCAATAGTGAATCATGTAACAAAACAGGTCGCAATATGTTCACGATTGGGTTTAGAATGTTCAAATAATGACAAGTGACAGTTGGGATGCAAGTGAGCATTATCTCAATTCTCATTTAGCCCAAAACAATGGCAGATTGGAGTGATCACTACCAAACACATCAGCAAGTTGCCCCTCAATAAAGGGATTAGAGGCCAAGTGTTCTCTCAACATAGACTTGGCAACGTCTTGTCCTTTTGTAAACAATTCCGAGGTGCTGCAATGGGCAGGTCTTTCTCACTGTCTGGAGGTGCTGCTGGTACGATTGGATAGAGGGCCACAGCGCAGCTGTTTTCCGTGCATTACAATTTTCCCTAGGTGTTACCATCCCATATTAGTTGGCATGACTGGGCATGTTTAAAATTAAAACACTTTGACCAAAATGATGCCATATACACTTTGTAGAACATTTTTACACATGAGAATCAATGTTTTTGACTAATATCGATGCAACATTGGCCATTTTCAACCAGATAATGTTTTTTTATTTGATTTCAGCTGCCCTTTAAAGGCGCTTCTCTTACCTCCCATTTGTTGTCCTGTGTTTTCCTCTTCAGTTGGACGTTCCAGTTGTCAGCATCCACCTCAGCACAGTGAGCTATCGTCATAGCAACAGGCCTGGAGAGATCTATGCCTGGAGGGCCATAGGTGACCTCTGGTCCTAACAGGATCTCAAAGCCTTCCTCTGTCTGGACACTGAAACATACACATTGGCATCTGTTAATACTGAAAATATACTATTCAACTAAATGTAGCTACATAAAGGTAGAATGTATTTGATCAAATGTGGTCAAACATTTAATGGGTTTGTACATGCAACAATTCAAGGCACTACTAAATGGACAACCTATTACACTGAGCAAAAATATAAAACGCAACATGTAAAGTGTTGGTCCCATGTTTGTATTTCTCTCAAATTCTGTGCACAAATGTTTACATTCTTGTTAGTGAGCATTTCTCATTTGCCAAGATAATCCATCCAACTGACAGGTGTGGCATATCAAGAAGCTGATTAAACAGCATGATCACAGTTGCACCTTGTAAAGGGGACAATATAAGGCCACTCTAAAATGTGTAGTTTTGCCACATGACAATGCCACAGATGTCTCAAAGTTTGAAGGAGCGTGCAATTGGCATGCTGACTGCAGGAATTTCCACCAAGGCTGTTGCCAGATAATTTAATGTACATTTCTCTACCATAAGCAGCCTCCACCGTCATTTTAGAGAATTTGGCAGTACTTCCAACCGGACTCACAACCACATGTAACCACAACAGCCCAGGTCATCCATGGCCTGCATACTCACCAGACATGTCACCCATTGAACATGTTTGGGATGCTCTGGATCAACGTGTACGACAGTGTGTTCCAGTTCCTGTCAATATCCAGCAACTTCGCAAACCCATTGAAGAGGAGTGGGACAACATTCCACAGGCCACAAATCAACAGCCTGATCAACTCTTTGCGAAGGAGATATCGCCCTGCATGTGGCAAATGGTGGTCACACCAGATACTGACTGGTTTTCTGATCTACGCCCCTAACTTTTTAAATGTATCTATGACCAACATATGCATATCTGTATTCCCAGTCATGTGAAATTCATAGATTATGGCCTAATAAATGTACTTCAATTGACAGATTTCCTTATAACAGGCATGGGTAACTGGCAGCCGTAAAACTGCTATTTTTTCTCTACGCCCCATGGCAAATGTGCAGAATTACAGGAAGTGAACTTAAAAATGTAAAATGTTTTGTCTTAGCTATCACGGGTGGGGGGTGGTTACACAGACCCACAAGCCACTGCGGCACCTCATAAGTTCAATTTATTTGTGGCCCCCATCAAAGTTGTCCAATCCCTTCCTCATGAACTGTAACTCCGTAAGATCGTTGAAATTGTTGCGTTTATATTGAATTTTTTTAAACATATTTTTAAAACATAAAAAACAGAAATCTCACATGTACATAAGTATTCAGACCCTTCACTCAGTACTTTGTTGAAGCACCTTTGGCAGCGATTACAGCCTTGAGTCTTCTGAGGTATGATGCTACAAGCTTGGCACACCTGTATTCGGGGACTTTCTCCTATTCTTCTCTGGAGATCCTCTCAAGCGCTGTCAGGTTGGATGGGGAGCGTTGCTGCACAGCTATTTTCAGGTCTCTCCAGAGATGTTCGATCGGGTTCAAGTCTGGGCTCTGGCTGGGCCACTCAAGGACATTCAGAGACTTGTCCCGAAGCCACTCCTGCGTTGTCTTGACTGTATGCTTAGGGTTGTTGTCCTCATCTTTGCCTCGATCCTAACTACTCCCTGCCTCTGAAAAACATCCCCACAGCATGATGCTGCCACCACCATGCTTCACCGTAGGGATGGTGCCAGGTTTCCTCCAGATGTGCCGCTGGTATTCAGACCAAAGACTTCAATCTTGGTCTCGTCAGACCAGAGAATCTTGTTCCTCATGGTCTGAGAATCTTTAAGTGCCTCTTGGCAAACTCCAAGCAGGCTGTCATGTGCCTTTTACTGAGGAGTGGCTTCCGTCTGGTCGCTCTACCATAAAGGCCTGATTGGTATTGTCACGCCCTGACCTTAGAGATCCTTTTTATGTCTCTATTTTGGTTTGGCCAGGGTGTGAGTTGGGGTGGGCATTCTATGTTTTCTATTTCTGTGTGTTTGGCTGGGTGTGGTTCTCAATCAGAGGCAGCTGTCTACCGTTTTCCCACCTGTGTTTTGTGGGTCGTTGTTTTCTGTTTTTGTGTCTGCACCAGACAGAACTGTTTCGGTTTTGTTCATTCTCTTTGTTATTCAGTGTTCAGTTCTATTAATAAAAATGAACAGTTACGACGCTGCGCTTTGGTCCACTTCTTCAAACAGCCGTTACAGGTGGAGTGCTGCAGAGATGGTTGTCCTTCTGGAAGGTTTTCCCATCTCCACAGAGGAACTCTAGAGCTATCTCAGAGTGACCATAGGGTTCTTGGTCACCTCCCTTACCAAGGCCCTTCTTCCCCAATTGCTCAGTTTGGCCAGTTTGGAGGCCACAGTGTTTTTGGGGACTTTCAACACTGCATAATGTTTTTGGTACCATTCCCCAGATCTGTGCCTCGACACAAATCCTGTCTCTGAGCTCTACGGACAATTCCTTCGACCTCATAGCTTGGTTTTTGCTCTGACATGCACTGTCAACTGTGGGACCTTATATAGACATTTGTGGGCCTTTCCAAATCATGTCCAATCAATTTAAATTTACCACAGGTGGACTCCAATCAAGTTGTAGAAACATCAAGGATGATCAATGGAAACAGGAGGCACCTGAGCTCAATTCCGTGTCTCATAGGGTCTGAGACACGGAATTGGGTCTAAAGGTCTGAATACTTATGTAAAAAAGGCATTTCTGTTTTTCAAATCACCTATTTTCGCTTTGTTTTATTTTTTAATCAATTGTAGATTAAGGCTATAACATAAAATTGTGGAAATAGTCAAGGGGTCTGTATAATTTCCAAAGGCACTGTATTCCCTGTATAAAAGAAGGACATACAGTATTTTAGATAATGTACTGTATGATAAAGGCTTGAGTGTGCAGCACTAATAGTCCTATAAAGGGATCCCGCATTGACTTTGCATATTCATCAGCCTCGTGCTTATCATATTGGAGTGATTATCTTTACTATTGATCATCTCTTGTGGTGGTGCTGCATGAAATTAAAGCAATTAATGAGGAAAAACTAATGAGGGTGGTGGACAGTCATGCAAATTCACAAACAGCAGACAGAAACCAAGAGCCGCCTGCAGGTGTTTGATTCTTGGCATCCCTGCTAGATACCCAAGATGTAAAGTCAGAATACAATTTACCTTCAAATACGATGTGTTCATAAAAAAAAATCTCTGACAATAAATAGCATCGGAATGTTTTGTTGCCAGGAGGGGTAGCCGGTGTGGCAGCGGGTGGTGGGTGGGCGGGCGGGCGGGCATCAGAGGTTTAAAAAGGCCAAGTAAGATCAAGGAAGCGAGATGCATTCGCAAAGCTCTCTAAGCTCATATCAGTCATGACAGACCAGAGATCTGAGATTTGTCTAGATTTCCTCCCCTAAATAAAAAGTGATTAAGGCTATATCCAGATCCTCGAGGGAGCAAGGTGGAAAGTTCACAGCATCAAGATACACTGTGTTACTTTAAACAAATACCCTGAGGCATAAACAATGACAGAAATAACATTGTGGCAGATGACTTTGTGAACTATTTCAGTAGGATTGAAACATACTGTAGTGTGGACTGCCAAACAATGGTTAGGATCTTTGATGGTTCACCTTTCACTATCAATGTATAGTGAGTATTTAAACATTAAGAAAACCTGCTCCTTCCATGACATGGACTGACGTCATTTCCTGTCACAACTTGTGGACTTGTTTACATGCTGCTGTGCGTTTAAAAAGAGACGTAAATACTTTGTGGCACACATCAGTCAAATACTTTCTATATAACAAACTTCACATCAGAATAGGCAACCTAAATTAATAATACATGTATGTGTGTTATATTTAACAGAGGAGGGAGTAAAATGTTGGCAAGCAAGATTTTTTTTTCCCCCTTTTATTTAACTAGTCAAGTCAGTTAAGAACACATTTTTATGTACAATGATGCCTAGGAACAGTGGGTTAACTGCCTTGTTCAGGGACAGAACAACAGATTTTTACCTTGTCAGCTCTGTGATTCAATCGAGCAACCTTTCGGTTACTGGCCCAACGCTCTAACCACTAGGCTACCTGCCGCCCGAACAACCACAGAACAACTAGGGCTGAACTTTTATCCTTACACTTTCAAAAATTCGAGTCAAATAAGACATAGGAGAGATGCCGAATTTTGGCAAAGAGATTTATTTATAAACTAAAATAAAATATGTATCAGATTTAAGTACGGGCGACATGGGCGGCATCCTGCCGGGGACGACACCGGGCGCCCACGGGTGCATTAAAGCAAGAACAGCCACATACACTTGAAACAAATAGCCAAACCGAAAACTGCATACAAAAATGCTTTCTGCTACTAAGATCAGTGAAATGTAGGCTAAACGGACAAATCTCATATAGCAAGCTAGTCGCAGCACTGAAGAACACGAAGGGGGGGGGGAGGGGGAGATTTTCGGCACAACACCGGCCGCCGGACAATCTCAATCAAATCAAGTCAAATTTTATTTCTCATGGCTTCTGGAAGGAAATTCTGTCAGAATGCTCAACCGGTGTCGCTCATTCAGTCGACAGAAACTTTCAACTGGTTCTCCCCATCTGACTTCTCAGGTCTCTCCTCCACCCGTTACGGGGTTTGAGATGCCGAAGCCTCCCCACCATTAGCTCTGACAAATTGAAAACCCTAGTCATTGGCGACTCCATTACCTGCAGTATTAGACTTAAAAAGAATCATCCAGCGATCATACACTGTTTACCAGGGGGCAGGGCTACAGACGTTAAGGCTATTCTGAAGATGGTGCTGGCTAAGGCCAAAACTGGCGAGTGTAGAGAGTATAGAGATATTGTTATCCACTTCGGTACCAACAACGTTAGGAAGAAACAGTCAGAGGTCACCAAACGCAACATAGCCTCAGTGTGTAAATCAGCTAGAAACATGTGTCAGCATCGAGAAATTGTCTCTGGCCCCCTCCCAGTTAGGGTAAGTGATGAGCTCTACAGCAGTCTCACAACTCAATCGCTGGTTAAACTGTTTTCTGCCCCTCCCAAAAGATAGCATTTGTAGATAATTGGCCCTCTTTCTGGGACTCACCCAAAAACAGGCCTACTAAGGAGTGACTGACTCCATCCTAGCTGGAGGGGTGCTCTCATCTTATCTATGAACATAGACAGGGCTCTAACTCCCCTAGCTCCACAATGAAATAGGGTGCAGGCCAGACAGCAGGCTGTCTGCCAGCCTGCCAGCATAGTGGAGTCTGCCACTAGCACAGTCAGTGCGGTCAGCTCAGCTATCGCCATTGAGACCGTGTCTGTGCCTCGACCTGGGTTGGGCAAAACTAAACATGGAGGTGTGCGCCTTAGCAATCTCACTGGAATAAAGACCTCCTCCATTCCTGTCATTATTGAAAGAGATTGTGATATTTCACATCTTAAAATAGGGCTACTTAATGTTAGATCCTTCACTTCCAAGGCAGTTATAGTCAATGAACTAATCACTGATCATAATCTTGACGTGATTGGCCTGACTGAAACCTGGCTTAAGCGTTGATGAATTTACGGTGTTAAATTAGGCCTCTCCCCCTGGTTACACTAGTGACCATGTCCCCACCGCATCCCACAAAGCTGGAGGTGTTGCTAACATTTACGATACCAAATTTCAATTTACAAAAAAAATGACTGTTTTCGTCTTTTGAGCTTCTAGTCAAGAAATCGATGCAGCCTACTCAATCCCTTTTTATAGCTAATGTTTACAGGCCTCCTGGGCCATATACAGCGTTCCTCACTGAGTTCCTATTGGACCATGTAGTCATGGCAGATAATATTCACATTTTTGGTGACTGTAATATTCACATGGAAAAGTCCACAGACCCACTCCAAAAGGTTTTCAGAGCCATCATCGACTCAGTGGGTTTTGTCCAACATGTCTCTGGACATACTCACTGCCACAGTCATACTCTGGACCTAGCATGTCCCGTGGAATAAATATTGTACACGTACGCTACGGTCACAAAAGGCAGGCCTCCTTATTGTCCCTAGAATTTCTAAGCAAACAGCTGGAGGCAGGGGTTTCTCCTATAGAGCTCAATTTTTATGGATTCGTCTGCCTATCTATGTGAGAGACGCAGACTCGGTCTCAACCTTTGTCTTTATTGAAGACTCATCTCTTCAGTAAGTCCTATTATTGAGTGTAGTCTGGCCCAGGGGTGTGAAGGTGAACAGAAAGGCACTGGAGCAACGAACCACCCTTGCTGTCTCTGCCTGGCCAGTTCCCCTCTCTCCACTGGGATTTCCTGCCTCTAACCCTCTAATTTTCTACCTCACTTGCTTACTGGTGTTCTTCCATGCTGTAACTAGGAGGGGTGCGTCACTTGAGTGGGTTGAGTCTCTGACGTGATCTTCCTGTCTGGGTTGGGTTGCTGTCCCCAGTCCATCTGGTCATGCTGCTGCTTCAGTTTCAACTGTTCTGTTCATCGGACGTGCTACCTTGTCCCGGACCTGCTGTTTTTTACGCTTTACCGCACCTGCTGCTCAGCTATGAAAAGCCAACTGATATTAACTCCTGAGGTGCTGACCTATTGCACCCTCTACAATCACTGTGATTATTATTATTTGACCCTGCTGGTCATCTATGAATGTTTGAACATCTTGGCCAAGTTCTGTTTTCTCCACCCGGCACAGCCAGAAGAGGATTGGCCACACCTCAGATCCTGGTTCCTCTAGGTTTCCTCCTAGGTTCCTTCCTTCCTTTCTTTCCTTTCTGTTTTTCCTAACCACCATGCTTCTACATCTGCATTGCTTGCTGTTTGGGGTTTTAGGCTGGGTTTCCGTATAGCACTTAACAAGTCACATCGGCAAATGTAAAAAGGGCTTTATAAATACATTTGATTGACCTGGTGAATTCAGGGGAAAGCTATGATCCCTTATTGATGTCACTTATTAATTCCACTTCAATCAGTGTAGATGAAGGGGAGGAGACAGGTTAAGGACTTTTAAGCCTGTAGACAACTGAGACATGGATTGTGTATGTGTGCCATTCAGAGGGTGAATGGGCTAGACAAAAAATGTAAGTGCCTTTTAACAGGGTTTGGTAGTAGGTGCCAGGTGCACCGGTTTGTGTCAATAACTGCAACACTGCTGTGTTTTTCCATGGCCAACAGTTTCCTGTGTATCAAGAATGGTCCATCACTCAAAGGATATCCAGCCAACTTGACACAACTGTGAGAAGCATTGGAGTCAACATGGGCCAGCATCCCTGTGGAATGCATTTTTCACCTTGTATAGTCCATGACCCAACGAAGCGAGGCTGTTCTAAGGGCAAAAGAGGTGTGTGTGTGTGTGGGGGGGGGGTGCTACTCAATGTTAGGAAGGTGTTCTTAATGTTTGGTATACTGTGTATATTGTATCCCACTGTATAATGCAGACACCTCTTAGACTTTCCAAACATGTTCAATGAGTCAGGACTTCTATTGATAAAACATTATATTTTTCCTTTTATAATATAGGTATTTTACTGGCTCGTGTTATTGAACAGCACAATATTCTGAATACCCTTCTAGGGAATGCAGTAATAAACAGCAATACATTATATGGTTTCATATTCTGTGCTTATGAGTGCAACCTCCACCTCACACAGTCATCATGTACCTTTTTTTATTCAGACGAGAGCTCACTGCTCACTCTCAATCACCAGCAGCCCTGCATAGATTGGAATGAGCCAGCGATATCTCTGATTATCCTTCAGCCAACAGCGACAAGCCTGATCACACATTCAACAGTAAGAGCAGCTACGCAAGGAGCAGATTACCTGGGTTTTAAGTAGCTGCCTACCACTTATGAGTGAGAAGAGTCCAGCAGTAGCAGCACAAAAAAGCAGAAGTACCTCCCTGCATTCCAAACTGCACCCTGTTCCCTATACAGTACACTAGCTCTCTTTGACCAGCTCTGGTCAAAAGTAGTGTACTATTTAGGGTGCATCCCTCTTTTTCAATTCCACTTGTCATCATCATGAAGGGTCCTGTACCTACGTATGGCTCGGCTGCCTCCCTGGCCCTAGATGAGGTCCATTATTCAAAGTGACTGATCACTCTCTCTTCAGGGACTGGGGAGCTGTGCAAAGTGGCATATTGGGCCACAACGCCACAGAGAGAGGAGAGGCTGCGCAGGGCTAAATAAATGCACACATTAACATGCTCCATTAGCTTCACCTTGATTTGCTTGTAGTCTCCCACCTGCCTGTCCAACTGGGTTTTTGTACATTTAAGGCGATGCATATTCCTGGGCAGAGAACAGGGACATTCATCAGATTGGTATATAAAGGGGAACACTCTACATGATAGACTACAAGATCAGATTTATGATATTTTTTGTACATGCCTTTTAGTGGCTTTAAAATGAATGCTATGTTAACACCATTACCAATGGCTACAGCCAGAGACAGTCAGTGACATCCCACCTGCTGATCAAATGACCATATGACCCGAGGGGGCTTAGGAGAACTTGCACATCTTTCCAGCAGGACAGCCAGAATAAACAGGCAATCTGCATCCCAAATGGCACCCTATTCTCTACACTGTATAGTGTAACTATGGGCCCTGGTCAAAAGTAGTGCACTATAAAGGGAATAGGGTGTCATTTGGACAACAGACACAGTCTGTCCCTATGGGGTGTTGTTGAGGCTGACCAGAAGGTACAGTGGCTGGGCGGAGGAGTCATTTCATCCTCAAGGGGGAGAGATGCATTGCACAGCCCCCGGCCATGACCGTACTCCCACACCACCTTGATGCACTGCACAGCCCCGGCCATGACCGTACTCCCACACCATCTAGATGCACTGCACAGACCCAGTCATGACCGTAACACCGACACCACAAGGGGAAAACACCTATCATCCGGAACTTCAATAAAGAACATTTAGAATGTAGAACTTTAAATTCACTTCCCAAGTTGTTGTAGAAATGTGGGTGTATAAAACAGGTGGCTCTGGTTTTGAAATATAAACAGATCTGCAATAGACCAGACCACAACAGAAGAAATGTTTATATACTGTGTTTGTTTTTTACCACCATGAACTCAAATTCTGCCTGTGGTAAGAAAGTTGGGCTGATTCTGCCCCAATAGGTTAAAAGTTCCATCTTACCAAACACAAATGCTTTCATCTAACAATTGGGGGCAAAGGAAATATCTCCAACTTCACCAAAACCAACGGTCTTAAAAATATTTTCCCCAAACCTTTGACAGAGTTCAAAATAACAACCTGAAAAATATATTTTAATGGAATTCTGTTATATGGCTGGGATAAGTCTATTGGCTGTGGATTGTTTAGTTTAGAGAGAAGAAAGGACGCAATTCTCTGCTGGCACCTCTGGCTGGTGAGGATAGATAGTGAGTGACAGCTCTTAGGATGACAAGTCCTCAAACCTCAGTCAGGGAGAGATGTCTACACAGTAAACAGACTCACTCGTGTAACGCTGAATCGTTCACATAGAGTGGAAAATATACCATTTACTTGTCAGGCCTGAACCCATCTGTACTTGAAGGTATATTTCAGGTATATTTGAAATCAATAGAAAATCTAGAATTCATATAGCTACTCTGAAATATTTCACCCAGGTCAGGTATGCACGGAACATACTGAAAACAATTTGTATAGCTGTCTTTGAATGCTCAGACCATTAATTGTCAGCCATTTTAGGTCCCTTCCTTGGAGTTTCACACTTCTTCCTTCCCCCACTGTGTTGGAATGGAAAGCTGTGAATGAGTGGTGACGGCTACCAGGCTGTAGCCCCAGGGGGCTTCAACTAAGGAGCAGCCAGAGCAGAGGCCCCCTGGAGAGGGGAGTCCATCACAGGATCATTACCTGCCCATGACGGGAATGAATAATACTGTATGTCAAGACGAAAGACCCACCACCTCAACCCATATTCTTTCTTCCTACGGTCTGTGTGTGTCTCTACTTTACTGGGTATATGGACTTTACTTCCTTGAAGTCAGTTGGACTAAATTGGAAATAAACCCAGCTTGCTGCATATGAACTGAACTTTTTCTGTTGCTGGAATACCACCTATGAGGCTACAGTGGAAATGATCAGCCTGATCTTGACACCTAAAGGATTCCTGTGGAGACTGCTAGATGGACCCAGCGAGCACCATAGCCTATCTGCCAGAGCCCTCCATAAACACAGAGTGGGAAGGGTCACCAACGTTTATACTGAGCAGGACAGACTACATTCATAAGTCTTCATTTGGAGGTTTTTATTTGCCTAAATTAGCTAAAGAAATATTCAGCTATGCAGAACTGTAATGGATACACTGGGTTATTTATTACGCTTTTACCTCAGACGGTGGAAATGCGTTGTCACCTGTGCTCCCTCTCCGGTCTCTAGGTCACCAGGCTGTACGCTAGGGCGCACACCTGTCCCCAGCGGTACGCTCATAATGACACTCACCTGGACTTCATCACCTCCTTGATTACCTGCCCTTTATATGTCACTCCCTTTGGTTTCTTCCCCAGCCGTCATTGTTCCCGTTTCATGTTTTATTAATGAAATGTATTCACTCCCTGAACTTGCTTCCCGACTCTCAGCGTACATCGTTACAGAATGATGACTACCTGTGATGCCTCAGCCGGTTTGTAGGCTCCCATACCTCAGTGGGTTCGATCGGCTCCCATACCTCAGTGGGTTCGATCGGCTCCCATACCTCAGTGGGTTCGATCGGCTCCCATACCTCAGTGGGTTCGATCGGCTCCCATACCTCAGTGGGTTCGATCGGCTCCCATACCTCAGTGGGTTCGATCGGCTCCCAAGCCTAAACTGGGTGAACAGGTTCCTGTGCCTCAATTGAGGCAACCGGGGAGGTCTCAGCCGGCCGGTTCATCAGGTTTCTGCACCCCAGCAGAGGTGACCGGTCCGCTCCGGATCCCTGGGATTGTCCCTGTGGTTGGCGTCCTGCGGCTGGAGCCAAACGCACCGGGGAGGGGGTACAGTCATGTATGCTCTCTCCGACGCTCTAGGTCAACATGCTCCCGCGCCTCAGCCGGATCGTCAGGTTCCGGCGCCTTAGCAGAGGTGACCAGTCCGCTCCTGATCCCCGACATCGTCATCTTGGTCGGCGTCCTGCGGCTGGAGCCACGCGTCACGGAGGGGGTACTGTCACTTGTACTCCCTCAACGGCCTCTAGGTCACCAAGCTGCTCGTCAGGGCGCATACCTGTCACCAGCGTTACGCGCATATTGACACTCACCTGGACTTCATCACCTCCTTGATTACCTGCCCTTTATATGTCACTCCCTTTGGTTTCTTCCCCAGTCGTCCTTGTTGCTGTTACATGTCGGTGCGCTGTTTGTGTTTCTTGTTTTGTTCATTTATTAAATGTATTCACTTCCTGAACTTGCTTCCCGACTCTCAGTGTACATCTTTACATAGGTGGGGAAGGGTGGACAAGTAGCATAGCTAGAATGGTAAAGTTTGATGAAAGAAGCAAGATGAGGAAATAGGTGGGGACTGAAAGACAGACGATCATGAGTTGTGCTCTCACCTGGACTCTCCCTGATTTATGACCATGAACATCTCAGAGGTTGGGTCCTCAGCGATCGCCCCATGCGGTACCAGCAGGCTGACTCCTGCAAGACACAACAACAGGGTCAACAACTACAGTAGGGCGATATCCATATTTTCATACCGTTTCTGTACCTCACCGGGGTATACCGGAAATCCACACAAGGGGCGCTATTTACATATTTACACCCATAATTTAGGCAACAGGGATCTTGATCCAGGAGGGGATTGATGGGGGGGGATTCTCTGCTGTAACCAAGAAGCTTGTTCTTGACATCTAACCACTTAGCTAGCAAGTTAGCAAACCAAATGCATAGATGGAGCCCTGAGCTGGATAGTTATAACAGTGGCGTAGCACAGAGGCGCATAATATTACGTGTAAACACAGCCCCACAGCTTCAAAGCACAATTAATCTATTACAAACAATGCCATTTACCTTGTGAAATCTGAGCATACATAAAAACAAGACACAAACAATGCAT
This sequence comes from Oncorhynchus kisutch, assembly GCF_002021735.2. Taxonomy (NCBI): domain Eukaryota; kingdom Metazoa; phylum Chordata; class Actinopteri; order Salmoniformes; family Salmonidae; genus Oncorhynchus; species Oncorhynchus kisutch. The sequence goes on along the minus strand of NC_034181.2, from coordinate 19,600,724 downwards.
AAAATCCTGTCTGGAACCTTAAAAAGGTTAGCAGGAGACTAGGGGATAGACAGAGATTCAATACCTACCTGTCTATAAACAGTAAAGGATGTGTTTTGCCGTCGTCCCGCCTGCCATCTCCCTACTGGCAAATCAACTAGTTAGCTTTCATTAAACCAACACCTGTCGCCTTGTCAGACATTTTACTGGTGATCGCTGTATAGGAGCCCTACAGGACCTGTTAAATCATCAGCGTGACAGGGAACCTTTGGAAGCCAAAATAAATAAACTCACATCTCACATAGGAAAAGCTTGAACATCATCAGTTTAAATCCCACAGGAGAGACTGATGACTAATATTGTATTGAAGGTTGTCTGTGTGTGCCTGTTCATGCGTGTGATCACTTGCGCTTGAGTGTGTAGGATATGTATCCACCCTGAAAGAAGAGACTGGCAGTTAGTGATAAGTGTTGGCCATGTATGGCCATCCATTGAGCGTTGTTATAGGTACTGCAGATTGTAGGTGTGAGTGATCCACTTGACTGCTCTGAGTCTCTCTACTCACACATCCAGGAGACTGCAGGAGCCTGATTTCACTGTGCCTCTCCAGTGGAACAGAGGGCTCTACACACACGAGGACCCAGGGGAGAGATGTCAGAGCTACAGTTCACATGGAACTGTTGATCCTGACAGCTGTGGCAGTGCTCATAAACTCATCTACCTCTACTTGAAGTTAGAGTCTATGGTAAGAGGCCTGACCCCTGTTTGCCTGGGAGAGCTGGTGGGAACGTATAGCAGTGTTCCCAATTTTAATTGCATTTTTTTATTGTTGGACATAAGACTGTAAAAACACCAGCAGATCAGCTCCAAGTGATTTTCATTTTGGAAATCTGTTCCAAAGTACTTCCACGCATAAGAGACGTGATCCTATACAAATGTAAGCAAGGTTTGAAATAATTACATTTTAGTGAAATATTATATCTGTTTGGGCTTCTTGTGGTCATTTTGCAGTCTATAAAAAATTGTCCCGCGGCTGAATCTAGTTGATGATCCCTGATGTAGAGGAATAACAAACATCTATACTAGCTCGCTATACAGTACTGTAGAAACATGCATTAGACTCTAGTGAGATTAAAGAAACCTGGAATGCATCCCAAATAGCACCATACTCCCTTTATAGTGCACTACTTTTGACCAGGAACCATAGGGCACTATATAGAGAATCGGGTGCCCATTTGGGATGCATCCCTGGTTTCACTAGCCATGACAGATTTACTAAGCCTACGTTTACTTTTAATTAGTCACGTGTATGCATGGTTTTGCTAAATTGAGAGCTTCATTTTCTCTTAGAATGGACACACTGAAAAAAAAATGCTATAATGAGACAATATTATCAGAGAGAAGCAATCAAAAAGTAGTCACGCCATCTGTCTTTATAAATCATGTACTGTACCTCACCAGTATTTGGCAACACCAACTGTTTAATTCTGCTTCAAACACAGCTTCAAGTGTAATTCAGAGTCTTGAAGCTCACCAGTATTTGGCACCACCAACCGGCCGCCCAGATGCCCAAACATGCCCGTGGTTCCCAGCTGATCTTTGGTGGGGTTGAGGTGGGGGCTGTTGGGGGTGAGCAGGCCCTTCTTGGTGCTCCGTCTCTCCACAGTGCTGTTGCTGTAGTCTCGGTTCAGCCCCCTGGGGAAGGTCTCAGGCGGATGGCCTTTGGCAGCATGGTACTCAGCGCGGTCGGCCACACCTAGTGAAACCATAAAGGAGCTCTGAACTTTGACCTTGATGTCTGGCAGGGGGTCAAAGAGCTCTTTGTTGTCTATGGAGTCCTGGAAGCAGATGGGGCTGCTATAGGTCCCACCCACTGTCAGGTCTGGCTGCAGAGAGGAGTTGAGAAGCAGTGGGTTCCCTAGAGAGATGAGAGATGCACACAGCCACATAGTCATTCAGTAATCTAAAACACCTACAGTTGAAGTCGGAAGTTTACATACACTTTGGTAGGAGTCATTAAAACTCGTTTTTCAACCACTCCACACATTTCTTGTTAACAAACTATAGTTTTGGCAAGTCAGTTCGGACATCTACTTTGTGCATGACACAAGTAATTTTTCCAACAATTGTTTACAGACAGATTATTTCACTCTATCACAATTCCAGTGGGCTAGAAGTTTACATACATTAAGGTGACCGTGCCTTTAAACAGCTTGGAAAAATTCCAGAAAATTATGTCATGGCTTTAGAAGCTTCTGATAGCCTAATTGACGTCATTTGAGTCAATTGGAGGTGTACCTGTGGATGTATTTCAAGGCCTACCTTCAAATTCAGTGCCTCTTTGCTTGACGTCATAGGAAAATCAAAGAAAAATCAGCCAAGAAAAAAATTGTAGACCTCCACAAGTCTGGTTCATCCTTGGGAACAATTTACAAATGCCTGAAGGTACCACGTTCATCTGTACAAACAATAGTACGCAAGTATAAACACCATGGGACCACGCAGCCATCATACCGTTCAGGAAGGAGACGCGTTCTGTCTCCTAGAGATGAACGTACTGTGGTGCGAAAGTGCAAATCACTCCCAGAACAACAGCAAAGGACCTTGTGAAGATTCTGGAGGAAACCAGTACAAAAGTATCTATATCCACAGTAAAATGAGTCCTATATCAACATAACCTGAAAGGCCGCTCAGCAAGGAAGAAACCACTGCTCCAAAAACCCCATAAAAAAGCCAGACTACGGTTTGCAACTGCACATGGGGACAAAGATGATACTTTTTGGAGAAATGTCCTCTGGTCTGATGAAATAGAACTGTTTGGCCATAATGACCATTATTATGTTTGGAGGAAAAAGGGGGATGCTTGCAAGCTGAAGAACACCATCCCAATGTGAAGAACAGGAGTGGCAGCATCATGTTGCACTTCACAAAATAGATGGCATCATGAGGGAGGACAATTATGTGGATATATTGAAGCAACATCTCAAGGAATCAGTCAGGAAGTTAAAGCTTGGTCGCAAATGGGTCTTCCAAATGGACAATGACCCTAAGCATAGTTCCAAAGTTGTGGCAAAATGGCTTAAGGACAACAAAGTCAAGGTATTGGAGTGGCCATCATAGCCCTGACCTCAATCCTATCGAGAATTTGTGAGCAGAACTGAAAAAGCGTGTGCGAGCAAGGAGGCCTACAAACCTGACTCCGTTACACCAGCTATGTCAGGAGGAATGGGCCAAAATTCACCCAACTTATTGTGGGAAGCTTATGGAAGGCTACCTGAAATGTTTGACCCAAGCTAAACAACTTAAAGACAATGCTACCAAATACTAATTGATTGTATGTAAACTTCTGACCCACTGGGAATGTGATGAAATAAATAAATCATCCTCTCTATTATCATTCTGACATTTCACATTCTTAAAATAAAGTGGTGATCCTAACTGACCTAAAACAGGACATTTTTACTGGGATTAAATGTCTGGAATTGTGATTTGAAATGTATTGGACTAAGGTGTATGTAAACTTCTGACTTCAAATGTAGCTCTCTCTGCAGGAGCCATAGGTTGAAGTCAAGTGCACTGAGCACTCTCTGTGAACTGATGGAAAATAGGCTTTTAGTGTGAATAATATGCCAATCTAGTTGACGAACACAGAGTTACAGTACAGGTAAATAACCTGGACATGAGATACGGTAGATATTCAGGCCATGGCTGAGCCATAGTCACTGGTCAGAGGTAAATGTAACTACCAAGCATACACAGCTTGATCTCCATGATCCATCTGTTTGAGTCAGTTCCTCTCTGTACACAAAGTCACCCTCCTGGAGGACACAGTCTTTCTCTGTCTGTGGGCACAGCACATGGCTGGGGCTGTGTGCTTGTGCATAAGTGTGTGTGTGTGGCTGGGAATGGGCTGAGGGGTCTGTGACGGTGACCGTCCTGTAAGTGAGGGGAGTCCTTCAGCTCACAGCATGGACCCAACAGGCCAAGGAGGGGCGTCTTCAGCCACAGCCATTAGACGCCTGGCCACACTGCCAAACACTGTGTGCAGCTATCTGGCACATCCAGACATTAGGGCCCCAGGACTCCCTGTGCCACGATAACAGCAGTCAAAAAGTAATTGCTGCCCAGCTGCTGCCTGGTGAGGGGTGGAAGGCAGGAGGCTAATGTTGTTTTATTTTTAGGGAAATCGTTAATTACTGGAGGGCTTGATCTGTGTTGTGCTTCAGGGTGTTTCCACTGCAAGACTAACTAGAGGGTATTCAGGGTGTTTCCACTAGAGGTCGACCGATTATGATTTTTCAACGCCGATACCGATTATTGGAGGACCAAAAAAGCCGATACCGATTAATCTGCCAATATTTTTGTTGTTGTTGTAATAATGACAATTACAACAATACTGAATGAACACTTATTTTAACTTAATATAATACATCAATAAAATCTATTTAGCCTCACGTAAATAATGAAACATGTTCAATTTAGTTTAAATAATGCAAAAACAAAGTGTTGGAGAAGAAAGTAAAAGTGCAATATGTGCTATGTAAGAAAGCGAAGGTTTCAGTTCCTTGCTCAGAACATGAGAACATATGAAAGCTGGTGGTTCCTTTTAACATGAGTCTTCAATATTCCCAGGTAAGACGTTTTAGGTTGTAGTTATTATAGGAATTATAGGAATATTTCCCTCTATACCATTTGTATTTCATTAACCTTTGACTATTAGATGTTCTTATAGGCACTTTAGTATTGCCGGTGTAACAGTATGGCTTCCATCCCTCTCCTCGCTCCTCCCTTGGCTCGAACCAGCAACACAACCACAACAGCCATCATCGAAGCAGCGTTACCCATGCAGAGCAAGGGAAACAACCACAGGCTCAGAGCGAGTGAAGTTTGAAACGCTATTAGCGCACGCTAACTAGCTAGCCATTTCACTTCGGTTACACCAGCCTCATCCCGGGAGTAGATAGGCTTGAAGTCACAAACAGCGCAATGCTTGACGCACAACGAAGGGCTGCTGGCAAAACGCACGAAAGTGCTGTTTGAATGAATGTTTATGCGCCTGCTTCTGCCTACCACCGCTCAGTCAGATGCTTGTATGCTCAGTCAGATTATATGCAACGCAGGACACGCAAGATAATATCTAGTAATATCATCAACCATGTGTAGTTAACTAGTGATTATGATTGATTGTTTTTTATAAGATAAGTTTAATGCTAGCTAGCAACTTACCTTGGCTTACTGCATTCGAGTAACAGGCAATCTGTTGTTCTGCCCCTGAACGAGGCAGTTAACCCACCATTGCTAGGCCGTCATTGAAAATAAGAATGTGTTCTTAACTGACTTGCCTAGTTAAATAAATAATAATTTTTTTAAACCGGGAAATCAGCACCCAAAAATACTGATTTCCGATTGTTATGAAAACTTTAAATCGGCCCTAATTAATCGGCCATTCTGATTAATTGGTCGACCTCTAATTTCCACTGCAAGACTAACTACAGGGTATTCAGGATGATTCCACTGCAAGATTAACTACAGGGTATTCAGGGTGTTTCCACTGCAAGACTAACTACAGGGTATTCTGAAGCTGCGTGCTGCTTCTCGTAACTTCATTGTCTAGTCTAGTGCCTGAAAATTATGAAAGTCCAAAATGTAACAATATTAAAAGCTATTGCTCTGCAATCAAAAACCGAGGATATAATGGGACATGTTACATTTGACGGAACTGATATAAAGAAATGGAACAGTGTGGTGCAATGAGAAGTAATGTTTTGTTACTGATTGGTGGGGATTTGTTACTGATTTCAGTAGACATAGAACAGGGAAATTCAGCTTCACAAGCCCTGGACAGATAGATAATGCATTTCAGTAGACATTGCTTAAGCTTTCAACCTGACATGTGAACAGCCATGTGCATTTTTCTTCTTCTATCAGTGGAGAAAAATCAGATTATCGCTTGAGTGTGGATCTTAAACATGGTGGATCAAAATGGAATTGTGGAGGAGGTTGGATGAAAGAAGTTAATGAAATGGACCTCACGTTGAATACCTTGAGGGATATGTTTGGAATTGGATCTCTGATTAAAAATCCTTCACGGCCAGCCATAATGCAGGGAGACAGGGTCAGGCCTAAAGACTCATTCACCACTCTGCCTTAAACCATGTCATGGCAGGAGCGATGTCAGGCATTAAGGGCCGTTTTAAAGCAATCACAAGGCATGAAAAGCTACTGATTCATAAAAGAACACACATGAGTAAAGCTATGTTTTTCTCTCAATGTGTATAACCGGACGTTATTGGGCTTATAAAAAATCTACCGGAATAAGGTAAACTGGAAAAAAAACAGGTCAAGCATAATAAAATACAAGCTATTCGTTAGCCTCCCCCCCTTCCTCTGTAAAATGAGAATCCATAGCTGAAATGAGAAAGCAGAGAATATGGGCTATATTTCAGAGGCTCATTTAGCAGGCTGACGGAGAAGGGAATAGAAGAATGGAGTGATGGTGGCCGGTGGAGGGCACAGCAGGCAGCTCCTGAAAACCTGGCCTATTTAAATACGATTGATGGCCTGCTGGATGTAGCCCGGCACCGTCCCCCAGCTCCCCAGCCTCCCCCTCCCTGGCGTGTGGTGAGGTACATGCATGACTTCCCAGGCCTTGGGAGCATAGGATGTGCATGGCTCCGGCAGGGCTTTTCACAGCGCTGTCACAACTAGACAGAATTTATCACCCGCCGCTGTGATGGCTATCACTTCTGCTAACCCAGAAGTGTCACTGACAGTAATATCAATGCATGTAGCAAGGCTGCCTGGGACAAGCCACAGACCCAGACACATATGAGCAGAAATTATTTCTGTGCACAACAAAAATTGAATTGATGTTCACTATTCCATGCTTTACACATTTATCCATCAGTGAATTTGGCTGGGGCTATCTGACGACAGGGAAGGGGGTTTGGTTGCTTCACAGTCAAATGTGTGTGGTCTGCAGCCAGGGGTTCACAGGAAGTGTCCTTCAACAATTGATAACCTATGTCTGCAATAACAGAGCATCTGGTCTATCAAAATAGAAGGACAGATCCTTTCAGTGATCATGAAAATATAAATCCTAGGCAGATGTGCAGGATAATGCACCGTGCTGCCTCAATGCCAACACATGCAATCTATCACCAGCAGCGGCAGCAATCCTAAAGGAACCTTGACAAACTCCTGCCTGCTGTTTGGCCTTGTGTGAGACAGGGCATACAGTGACAGGCAGCGCTAGCTCACCTTGTCTGGTGGTCTTGAAGTTGAAAGACTGGAAGCCCCCGGTAAGCGCGGACGAATCGATGACATCAACGCCATAGTCGCTCTGGTTTTTCCGGTACAGCATGACAGCCACCACAAGGACAGTCACAGCTATGATCCCCGCCCCCAGCCCAGAGTAAAGAGCCACGTCGTTGGAGCCATCCATACCTGGTACATACAGAAACAACAGTCTCACTGGATGTATGCTTAGCGTAAGGTATCATGTGTAAGAAGCTTAACTAAGGCAGAGTAAAGAGACATTGAAAAGGGACATGAGAGAATGGTGGTGGTAGTGATTCTAATGTGGTAACATTATTGGGCATCTTAAATATTAGATGACATGTTCTACAGTATACTGGTTTTGCATTGTTTTAAGGAGCTTTTGGAGAGTGAATTCCTTTTAAAGCAGTGTGCTGGCTGTACATCTCAACATACCCTTTAACTGCTCAACTGACATGCTCCTCTTCTCACCACACACAGGACTAGATGGATTTTTTTTGCCTCTACACCGCTGTTACACAAGACATTCATAAAGCTAACAGTGAGACGGAGGGAGGTATAACTGCTTTCAGACACACTAGTATATATCCCATAAATATATGGTACATACTAAACTACATAGTATGACCAACTGGTCACCGTCTGACAGTGACAGGAAATGAACCGAGGCAAATTCATTTAAAGGAGCTCCGTTATGAAAATTAAGAGCCATGTGTCCTCTGAAACACAACCCTGCCTAGCCAGACTGCTTCTTGACACACTGCCCACTTAACCCAGAAGCCATCCACACCAATGTGTCAGAGGAAACACCATACAGCTGGTGACTGAAGTCTGAGTGCATGCGCATGGCCACCACAAGGAGTCACTAGAGCACGATGGGACAAGGACATCCAAGCCAGCCAAACCCGGACGACGCTGGGCCGCCTCATGGGGATCCCGGTCGCTGCCGGCTGCGGCACAGCCCGGGATCGAACCCAGATCTGTAGTGACGCCTCTAGCACTGCAATGCAGTGCCTTAGATCGCTGCGCCACTCGGGAGGTCCTCAACTCAATGATTTGACCCAGAATGTGTTGCAAACCCAGGCAACAACCACCCAAGCACACATTATGTGAGTGAGCCTGTCTGTCAGCCTAATGAAGGCTCATTACAGACACTGCTGCAGTTCCAGTCAAGGTACTGCTGACAATCATTTCAGCAGGTGTCAGGCGGTATATGCACGGGGGAGAGATTATCTGATCTGAGACCCACCAGAGAATACAAGTGAGGAATCACTGCAAATTGGTCAAATTATCTTGTTTGCAATAATTACACTCCATTAATCACCTACAATATAGCACATGTTCAGTTGTCACAAGAGATCAATCTCTCGGCTCAATCCGAGAAGGAAAGCCCGTTGTGATGTCACACTTGTGAAAAGTGGACAGTTGAGTGATGGAATGGTAGAACATGGTTCTAATTCTGTTCAGAACCTGACTACAAGATTTTTTGATGGGTGTGATGGCTGTGTAAAATGCAGGTAAATTAAAGTTAACCAAGTAGGTAGCTGTCAAAAATAGGTGCCCATAACAAAAACTGCTAATACTCTGATTCTGGACCCTGAACGTTCATCTAGTGACAATTTGGTCATTTTTATGCCTCAGAAATTAGGTCAAGAGTTTGGGGTTGAAGATAAAAGAAATGCAGAAAGGAAGGACTCACTTTGAGGTTTAACATCATGCAGCAGCTTTCCATCTGCAAAGACAGAGAGAATGTGAAAAGGAGAAAGAGACGAGGTGATTAAACACCAGCCCTGACTGTGTCACAAATGGCGCCCTATTCCCTTTATGGTGCACTACTTCACTACAAAAGTAGTGCACTATAAAGGGAATAGGTTGCCATTTGGGACACATCCCGAACAAGGTGATTAAACGCCAGCCCTGTGTGAGTGAGGTATCCTACTAGTGCATGTCTTTCAATCATGTGGAGATGCCCTACCACTGAGATATACAGATACAGACTGCCCAGATAATGATGACATCATTACCAGACTCAAATCAACATGGATAAAAGTGGCCACGGGAGAGATTGGCAAATGGGTCTGAAAAATACTTTGATCATGATCATATCTCTCCTTCACAAGGAGGAAAAGAAAAGGGTCAAACATTTTTTTACAATTTATGATTACCAATGGAAAATTGGAGCTAAACAATGCTTCTTTTGTACCGAAGAAACCCAAAATAACAATCCTACTTTGTAAAACATACTGTTGGCTCTCTTTCTTTATTGCCAGCCAGACAGACAGAAAGGGCAGACAGACAGGAAGGGCAGGCAGACAGGAAGGGCAGGCAGACAGACAGACAGACAGACAGACAGACAGACAGACAGACAGACAGACAGACAGACAGACAGACAGACAGACAGACAGACAGACAGACAGACAGACAGACAGACAGACAGACAGACAGACAGACAGAGCAGACCGACAGACAGGAAGGGCAGACAGACAGGAAAACATGAAGGGCAGACAGCCAGACAGGAAGTGCAGACAGAGACAGACAGACAGGAAGGGCAGACAGACAGGAAGGGCAGACAGACAGACAGACAGACAGACACTGTATATACAGTATATATACAGAGTGAATTCGGAAAGCATTCAGACACTTTGCCTTTCACATTTTATTACGTTACAGCCTTATTCTAAATTGCTTAAATAGTTTTTTCTTCCTCATCAATCTACACACAATACCCCATAATGACAAAGCAAAAGGTTTTTTACCTTTTTTTGCAAATGTATTAAAAATGTAATATCACATTTACATAAGTATTCACCCTTTACTCAGTACTTTGTTGAAGCACCTTTGGCAGCGATTACAGCCGCGAGTCTTCTTGTATTTGGGGAGTTTCTCCCATTCTTCTCTGCAGATCTCAAGCTCTGACTGGTTGGACGGGGAGGCTCGCGACCACTGTACAGCTATTTTCAGGTCACTCCAGAGATGATAAATCGTGTTCAAGTCCGGGCTCTGGCTGGGCCATTCAAGGACATTCAGAGACTTGTCCCGAAGCCTCTCCTGCGTTGTCTTGGCTGTGTCCATAGGGTCGTTGTCCTGTTGAAAAGGTGAACCGTTGCCCCAGTCTGATGTCCTGAGAGCTCTGGAGCAGGTTTTGATCAAGGATCCCTCTGTACTTTGCTCCGTTCATCTTTCCCTCCATCCTGACTAGTCTCCCAGTCTTTGCCGCTGAAAAACATCCCCACAAGATGATGCTGCCACAGCTATGCTTCACCGTAGGGATGGTACCAGGTTTCCTCCAGACATGACGCTAAGAATTCAGGCCAAAGAGTTCCATTTTAATTTTAATTTGAACTTTTTAGTCATTTTCATGTAGAGTTGATTGTGTGTTTGGATTATTGTCTTGCTGCATAACACAGCTGTGCTCCAGCTTGAGATCACAGACAGATGGCCTGACATTCTCCTCAAGTTTGCCAAAAAGGAAATGGAAGCACCTGGATGTTCATCAAGTTTTGGAAGAATGTTCTATGGGCAGATGAGTCAAACATGGTAGGTAGTGTGACAAGCCAAGACAACGCATATTGTAAGAAATGTGCAAACATTTCTAAAAACCTGTTTTTGCTTTGTCATTATGGGCTATTGTGTGTAGATTGCTGAGGATTTTTATTTATTTAATCAATTTTAGAATAAGGCTGTAACGTAACAGCCTTATTCTGAAAATGATTAAATATTCCCTAGACATTTTAGCAAATTTCTTAAACAGGCAAAACAAAAATACCTTATTTACATAAGTATTCAGCCCATTTGCTATGAAACTGGAAATGAAGCTCAGGTGCATCCTGTTTCCATTGATCATCCTTGAGATGTTTCTACATCTTGATTTGAGTCAACTTGTAGAAAATTCAATTGATTGGACATGATTTGGAAAGGTACACACCTGTCTATATAAGGTGCCACATTTGACAGTGCATGTCAGAGAAAAAAAACAAGGCATGGGGTTGAAGGAATTGTCTGTAGAGCTTCGAGACAGGATTGTGTCGAGGCACAGATCTGGGGAAGGGTACCAAAACATTTCTGCCGAATTGAAGGTCTCCAAGAACACAGTGGCCACCATTTTTAAATGGAAGAAGTTTGGAACCACCAAGACTCTTCCTAGAGCTGGCCGCCCGGCCTCATGGGTCTCCCGGTCGCGGGCCCGATGGTCACTCTGACAGAGCTCTAGAGTTCCTCTGTGGAGATGGGAGAAACTTCCAGAAGGACAACTATCTCTGCAGCACTCCACCAATCAGGCCTTTATGGTCAAGTGGCCAGACGGAAGCCACTCCTCAGTAAAAGGCACATGACAGCCCACTTGGAGTTTGCCAAAAGGCACCTACAGACTCTCAGACCATGAGAAACACGATTCTCTGGTCTGGTGAGACCAAGATGGAACTCTTTGGCCTGAATGCCAAGCGTCACATCTAGAGGAAACCTGGCACCATTGGTGCACAACTGAGGACAAGTACATTAGAGTGTCTAGTTTGAGAAACAGACGCATCACAAGAACTCAACTGGCAGCTTCATTAAATAGTACCCGCAAAACACCAGTCTCAACGTCAACAGTGAAGAGGCGACTCTGGTATGCTGGCCTTCTAGACAGAGTTACAAAGAAAAAGCCATATCTCAGACTGGCCAATAAAATAAAATATTTTAGATGGGCAAAAGAACACAGACACTGGACAGCATTCCGGAGTCACCTCTTCACTGTTGACGTTGAGACTGGTGTTTTGCGGTACTATTTATTGAAGCTCCCAGCTGAAGACTTCTTTCAAACTAGACACTCTAATGTACTTTTCCTCTTGCACAGTTGTGCACCTGGGCCTCCCACTCCTCTTTCTATTCTGGTTAGGGCCAGTTTGCACTGTTCTGTGAAGGGAGTAGTACACAGCCTTGTACAAGATCTTCAGTTTCTTGGCAATTTCTCGCATGGAATAGCCTTCCTTTCTCAGAACAAGAATAGACTGACAAGTTTCAGAAGGAAGGACTTTGTTTCTGGCCATTTTGAGCCTGTAATCAAAACCACAAATGTGGATGCTCCAGATACTCAACTAGCCTAATGTCAGTTTTCTTGCTTCTTTTAATCAACACAACAGTTTTCAGCTGTGCTAACATAATTGCAAAAGGCTTTTCTAATGATGAATAAGCCTTTTAAAATTATAAACTTGGATTAGCTATCACAGCGTGCCATTGGAACACAGGAGTGATGGTTGCTGATAATGGGCCTCTGTACGCCTATGTAGATATTCCATTAAAAATCAGCTACAATAGTCATTTACAACATTAACAATGTCTACCCTGTATCTTTGATCAATTTGATGTTAATGCTAAAAATGTGCTTTTCTTTTAAAAACATGGACATTTCTAAGTGACCCCAAACTTTTGAATGGTAGTGTATGTGATTTATTTTTAGCCTGGTAATTAGTGTCACAGTTTGAGCCCCATTTCAAAAATGCAAAAGTGGCACTAGTTTACAGTTGAGTAGACAAATGTGTAACTCTCAATATTTAATTAAAAACCTTTCATTGTGCAACATTCACGAGAGTTAATCATATTATCGGTGATGCATTTGATGAAATTGCACATCTGTTACAAAATCTCTTTGACAACTGTGGTCAGAACTTCCAAACTGTGGTCAAAACTGAATGCACCCTCCATGTCTTCAGTGATAGCTATGCTCTCGTGATGCAGGGGGACGCATCGCATGAACACTACAGGAGGGATTACCATAGTGTTATCATGCACAGAGCTCTAGCAATGTGGACTTCATTTCAGTGTGTGTATTTATCCAACAAATCCCTGTGTGGCAAGCTGTTCATATGTGTTAATGACGGGTCCTGTTGTGATCAGTGTAATGGAGATGTGGCTTATGGAGATGACAGTGAAGGTTAGGACCGCAATCTAGAAAGGAAAGAGAAAGGAGTAAGGGACTTACTCTGGGAACACATTCCTCCAGTGCAGTTCTCTGTGGTGTCGCTGGGCCCATCACACATCTTGCCCCTGTGTCTGGGTGGTGGATCATTGCACTCCCTCCTACGCTGGCGCTCACACTGCACACTGCACAGCGTCCACGCGCTCCACTCCTCCCAGCCACCATCAACTGTGAATGAGGAAATGGAACACGAACACAGAGACAGAACAGAAGGTGAGGCGCTGGTCCATCTCAGAGCATATTCACTCCACATTAACCCTCAGGTTCTTCTCACATAATGGGAACGCTCTTCTTTCCCCCATGCAAAATGTGAAATTAAACCCCTTGATGTAGCCGTGCATGGTTATACTCAGGTTCCTCTGTCGTCTGTGTTATTTGATCTAGGAGGAACCCATCATGCACAGATAACTAATATTGGTAGACCATACGGTGCCAAAAGAGATTTCTTGGCAGAGTTTTGCGGAGACCGTAATCCGTCTCTATGCACAATCTCTGGAGAACAACGCAATTTATTTTGTAGCGTTCCATGAGTTCTAAAAGCACTCTGCGCTACATTCTTTCAGTTTTCTTCCCAGCTAATTTAATGCAAATGTATGTTTTTATATGATGCAGAGAATACAGAGTGTGTTTGGGTTGACCATGTTAGTGCATACATATTGTGCTCTTGCCAGATAGCTTCTTCCCTAACCAATCCAGTCTCTCCCTTGTGATTGGCTTTTGAAGACCGTTACAGTAAGTAAGACTGAGAACTATTACAAACTATTTTCTGGGACAGGAAGACACAGAAGAGATACATAACAGCAGCAGCAAACAACATACAGTGGGGTCCAGAATTATTATTATTTCTATTGTTTGTTCCCTCGATAAAGATGAGCAAAAAAAGACTCAAATAAATCAAAGAAATACTGACCTATATTGTATTTTTTTTTAAATATATATTTTTCACAATTATATTATTTTATACTAATAGTCAGAGAAAAATATTTTGTTAAACAAGTAATACAAATAAAGATCTACAAAAGGTCAAAATGATTAGATCTCCCGTTTTCAATACTCCAGCAACCTCCCCCTGCGAGGACAACGACACTGAGCCCCTTTCTAAAATATTTTATGAGGTTGGAGAACACATTGGGAGGGATCTTAGACCATTCCTCTATACATAATCTTTCCAGGTTCTTAAAATCCTTTGTCTGTGCTTATGGACTACCCTCTTCAATTCAAACCAAAGCTTTTCCATGGGGATCAAGTCCGGAGACTGAGATGGACATTGCAAAATGTTGATTTTATTGTTAATTTACTGTTTTGATGTGTGCTAGGGTTTATTGTCTTGTTGGAAGATCCACTTGCGGCCAAGTTTCAGCCTATACACAACTACAAAGACTAGAATACTTACACACAATATCATACAGTATTTATAGTCTTGCATATCCAGATGTTGACTCTGCACCTAGATGCTGGCATGGCACACCAGCCTACTATATTCAACAAATCATAAAGTTGAGCATACTATCCTTGAAAGTCAAATGGCTTAACCCTTGGAGACATTCCCAGAAGATACCAGTCTATTCTTTCCAGGTGAACCCTAATGACCTCTGTGAGTAGAGAAGGCTATTCACCAGCTCTATAGTACTTCATGAGGTAGAAGAGCTTACTTGGACAGAGGGCATTACAGGTGATCTTCTGCACAGACATGCCCTGGCAGAAAGCCCCTCCATTAAGCGGGGCAGGGTTGGTACAGGTACGGGAGCGTTTCTGGACACCCCGACCACAGGGAACGTTACAGGGAGACCACTCTGTCCACAGCGACCATCCACCATTCACTACAGAGAGATAGATGTGAGTGAGTTAGGGAGATATGGGGGTGTGTTAGGGAGATATGGGGGTGCATTAGGGAGATATGGGGGTGCGTTAGGGAGATATGGGGGTGCATTAGGGAGATATGGGGGTGCGTTAGGGAGATAGGGGGGTGCGTTAGGGAGATAGGGGGGGTGCGTTAGGGAGATAGGGGGGTGCGTTAGGGAGATAGGGGGGTGCGTTAGGGAGATAGGGGGGTGCGTTAGGGAGAGAATGATAAAGAGAGGGAAACTTTATTTAAAAGGGCAATCAGCAGTTGCAACATCGATTTTCGGACTCACAGTATCAGTCAAAAGTTGACTGTCTTTATTTTTTCTATTTTCTACATTGTAGAATAACAGTGAAGACGCCAAAACTATGAAATAACACATATGGAATCATGTAGTAACCAAAAAAGTGTTAAACAAATCAAAATATATTTTATATTTAAGATTATTCGAAGTAGCCACCCTTTGCCTTGATTGCACACACTTGGTATCTTACTGAAGAGCTCTGAGACTTTCAACATGGCACCGTCATAGGATCTCCACAGCGACCAACTTGTATATTTCTCATAAGCTTAGTTCTTGTTTTACTCCAATGCTTGTAAACAAAGTAAATGTAACCAAACACTCCATAGCCTCAAAACACCCTGGTTATAATGATAATTTTTATATCAGTCTTTGCATCCATAGTTCTTTCTATGAATTTGAGAATGATTACATTTCTCCAGCCCATCCTTCTTTTCACTGAAACAGTGGTGTGGGAGTACACTTTGTTATTGTTTCAACTGCTGATTTGCCTTTTACGTTAATCAAATCTCCTACAGAGTTAACTATACAGACAACAGTTTAGAGGAATTAATGATTAGCAATGCTCCATGATGTTACATCAATAGATTCTTGAGCATATTGTGTACAGTACATCAAAGGTGGAAAATGTGCACTACTCTTAAGTTAATTGCCAGTTCAATTATCAAAGCACTTTGTATCAAGGAGAAGAATTGGTAAGACTAATCCATTCAAACAGGCCACGGCACATTCACATAGTTGGGCAGTTTAAATCTGAATGAATGAGAGGTTATTTTACTGAGTCGTCAATCCCTTTGGTCTGATTTGTTTGCTCTGTCATTTGTATGTGTGGGGACATGGAGGAACATATTTACCAACATTTTCTGAGCTCCCGAATTGCTTCAAGGCCTCTAGCAAATGCGTAATTAATAAGCAACACTCCTTTAAATGAGATTAAGACACAGTATCTTATTCCCTTTCATAAAATACACATTGATTTCAAAAGGGGAGGCAGTCAATTGACTCTTTGAATAATACATTTTCTAAATAAAGGGAAAAAGCTTTCCTAACAAAAACACTAAGATGGGTCTCTTAATCACTTGTGTGGGGGGCATGAAACACTAAAATTGATCTGAGGCACCCTGTTAGCACTACAGACTGGTTTCCCAGACAAAGATTAAGCCCAGTCCAGTCCTGACTAAAAAGCATGTTCGATGTATTTTCTTAAAATAGGACTAGGCTTAACAGGTTATTTCCTGTGTCCAGGAAATAAACCAGACAACAGACAAACACAGTCAGTTAGTGGCTGGGGCTGGGACCGGAGCCTTACCGAAAACAACCACAGTGGCTGTGGAACTGCGTCTTTTGGCCACGATGTTGCTGGCCAGGCACGTGTAGTTTCCTGAGTCGGACAGTCGTGCCTGGTTGATGATGAGATTGTGGTCAGCTCGGGTGTCAATGTTGTCATCCGTCAGGGAGCTCACCAGCTCCTCGTTCTTCAGCCACTCCACCTGCCGACAAGAGAGAAGAGAGAGAGACAGAAAAGAGGTAGACAGAGTTAGAGAGAGAGACATAGAAAATAGGTAAACATTTAGAGAGAGAGTCAGCGAGAGTTAGAGAGATCACCCAACCACATGACCGCAGCCATTAGGCGTTCAGAGGGCCATAACCAATTACCAGCAACACAGACAGAGAGGAAAACAAATTATGAATTACAAACTTAGTGATGCTTTACTGCTCCAATGCTCCTACCCTGGTATATGGAACTGAATCGCTGCATCGCTGCTTTTGCAAATTATATTCACACTGCGGTGAGATAGGGCTGGTTGATGGATTTACAGGGTGCTTCATACAGCAAACACATGCTGTGTTTTCAAACTGCAAAAACATGCACACACACTGTACAAAATATTAGAAATGCCTTCCTAATATTGAGTTGCACCCCCTTTAACCCTCAATTTGTCAGGAAATGGATTACATGGTGTATAAAGCATTCCACAGGGATGCTGGTCCATGCTTCTCACAGTTGTGTCAAGTTGGCTAGATGTCCATTAGGTGGCGGACCATTCTTGATACACACAAGTAAATGTGAAGCGTAAAAATAAAAAAACAGCAACCTTGTAGTTCTTGACACACTGAAATCGCCTGGCACCTACTACCACTATACCCCATTCAAAGCCAAGTGGATATATTTTGTCTTGCCCATTCATCCTCTGAATGGCACACATACAAAATCCAGGTCTCAAATATCTGAAGGCTTAAAAATCTGTCATCAACCGGTCTCCGCTCCTTCATTTACTATTGCAGCTCTGTGGATGTAACATTTATTGACAAATTTGATACCTTATGGAAACAAAGCTCGTATTATAAGGAGGATGGGCTCCACCGACATTTTTGAGATCCTGGATCTTTTCACAGTATTATAAGGCTGAGTTGAGACAATGACTTATCAATGACCCAAGTCCAGCTCATTTAATCCCTACTATTGTGTCACTGAGTTGTCATAATCAGTCAGCAAATGTACATTATCCTAGGGTCGTTGGAAAACAATGTAAGTAAACTAATTTATGTCCCTTTTACTGCCCCGAAGGCCTCTGCTGATCCCACAGCTATTGTATGCAGTAATCATGACCCTATTATAAGAATATTTTGAAGATAAATACACAACGCAGGAGGACTAGAGTTCTAGAATTAACGATCAACAGGGATCAATGTAAATAGTTGGTCTTCAGGTCAACAGCTGTTTAGAATCTGTGGGATGTCAGTTCTGGACTCATAGCTACGTGTGCCATGTCTTCATTGGTCTGTACGTTGAGTCTGGAGCAGGATGCTTGTTATTTGGCCATTGGCCCAGTTGTACTGGAATAATTTCTGATTGGTCAACCCCCAGCTAGGGTGGGGGGCTATAAATGGCATCCTGTTCCTTTGTTCTGTGGAGAAAAGCTGAGGACAGGGGAGACTGAACATCTAACTCCCAGCATAAAGTCTATGGATCAAATAAACTATTTTTCTCCCCCTGATTTGCTTTGGAGTTTGTGTTATTGAAGAATAACATTAACTGCTAACACTATGAACCAGAGTAATAATGTAAGTAGAGCTGGTGTGCCCTAGTATGAAGTCCACTATGTGCAGCTCACCCTGCACTAATAAAAAAATAACCCGAGCATGTCTTCCTCAGCTAAGCAAGAAAAACAATTAAGCATCCCAGAAAAGTGTTTAAAATTTAAAATAGCCTACGTTAACATCTGTAGCTTAGAACCAAGGTTCATAAAATCAATAATTTGCTAGTAACAGATGACATATTCTGAAAATATCTGAAACTCACTTAGATAATACCTTTGATGATACATTGGTAGCAATGTACAGAAATGTACAGAAATGTCAAAGGTGGAGGTGTGGCTATATTCAGAACCACATTCATATCAAGCTTAGAGAGGATCTCATTTTAAATACTGTTTAAGTAATATGGCTACAGGTCATCTGCCTCGCCTAAAGCCCATTCTGGTGGGAAGGTGCTATAGACCACCGACAGCGAACAGTAAGTATCTGGATAACATCTGTGAAATGCTTGATAATGTATGTGATATCAATAGTGAGGTATACTTTCTGGGTGATTTAAATATTGACTGGCTTTCATCAGGCTGCCTTGTCACATGGATGACGCTGGAGAGACGAAGCCGGTACGAAGAGTAAAACATTTAATAAATAACAAACATGGAACGAGACAGGAACTGCGTCAGCAAACAAGTAACACAAACAAAAGACAATCAATACAGCAGTGGGGAACAGAACAAGGGAACTGACAAATATAGGGGAGGAAATAAACAGATGAGTGAGTCCAGGTCAGTCCAATTTCGCTGATGCGCATGACGAGGGAAGGCAGGTGTGATTAATGTATGGAAGGAGTGAGTGATGCAGGGCAGTCTGGTGCCCTCAAGCAGCAGGGGGGGGAAGAGAGGGAGCAGATGTGACACTGCCCACTCAAGAGAAGGCTTCATAACTGTAACTAGTGCCTCCAACCTGGTTCAGGTTATAAATCAACCTACCAGTGTAGTTACAATCAGTACAGGAATGAAATCATCAACATGTATTGGTCCTTTCTTTACTAATGCTGCAGAAATTAGTTTGAAAGCAGTATCCAAATCCATCGGATGTAGTGATCACAATATGTTTAGGAAAACCAAAGTTCCAAAGGCTGGGCCTAATATTGTTTATAAGACGACATACAATATGTTTTGTAGTGATTCCCATGTGGTTGATGTGAAGAATATTTGTTGGTCTGTGGTGTGTAATAAGCAGTCAATAAGTAACATTTTAAGATCTTTGAAAGTTTAGGTGAACGGATGATCTCCGCATGTGTGGTTCCCACTGTGAAGCATGGAGGAGGAGGTGTGATGGTGTGGGGGTGCTTTGCTGGTGACACTGTCAGCGATTTATTGAGAATTTAAGGCACACTTAACCAGCATGGCTATCACAGCATTCTGCAGCGATATGCCATCCCATCTGGTTTGCGCTTAGTGGCACTATAATTTATTTTTCAACAGGACAATGACCCTACACACCTCCAAGCTGTGTAAGGGCTATTTGACCAAGAAGGAGAGTGATGGAGTGCTGCATCAGAAGACCTGACATCCACAATCACCCAACATCAACCCAATAGAGATGGTTTTGGATTAGTTGGACCGCAGAGTGAAGGAAAAGCAGCCAACATGTGCTCAGCATATAAGGGAACTCCTTCAAGACCGTTGGAAAAACATTTCAGGTGAAGCTGGTTGAGAGAATGCAAAGAGTGTGCAAAGCGGTCATCAAGGTAAAGGGTGGCCACTTTGCAAAAACAAAATATAAAATATATATTTTTAAATGTAACACTTTTTTGGTTACTACATGATTCCATATGTGTTATTTCATAGTTGAGATGTGTTCACTTTTATTCGATAATGTAGAAAATAGTAAAAATAAAGAAAATCTCTTGAATGACTAGGTGTGTCCAAACTTTTGACTGGTACTGTATATCTAACCAAATTATGAAAGACAAGCATTGTAATTTTTTATTCTGTAAAGTAATTGTGGAAGAGGTGAAAAAAATGTTGTCTATCAACAATGACTATTATGACTATGTTTCAGGTAAGACCCAAATGCAGACTGTGTTGAAGTAACAATGTTTATTACGGCAAGAGGGGCAGGTAAACGAGTCAGGCAGACAATCCAGAGTGGTGGGGACAAGGTATAGGATGGCAGGCAGGCTCAGGGGCAGGCAGAGTGGTCAGGCAGGCGGGCTCAGAGTCAAGACAGGAAAGGGTCAAAGCCAGGAGGGCGAAAATCAGAGAGACTGGGGAAAAGCAGGAGCTGAGACAAAAACGCTGGTTGACTACAAACAAGATGAACTGGACAGGTGAAACAGATCAGGGTGTGACAGCCCCCCCCCCCTCTAGGGACGCCACCTGGTGTCCAACCTAGGCGCATACCTGGTTGAGCGGGGTGCCGGCGTTGGAATTCAAAGATGAGGCCTGGGTCCAGGATGTCCCTAGCGGAGACCCAGCACCTCTCCTCCAGGCCATAACCCTCCCAGTCAACCAGGTACTGGAAACCCCTGCTCAGAGGTCGAACCTTCAGGAGACGTCTCACCCTGTATGCCGGTTGGCCATCGATGAGACGGGGGAGAGGGGTGGGCCTGGAAACAGGAGACAAGGACTGTGAAACATGGATTTACATCTAGACACATGAAAATGTGATGAAGACCTGATGGCGCTGAAGAACATGGCTGACGTTTTACATGCTCCCAACCAATTGTGCAATTCTGTTAGTTTAACTTATTTGGTACATCATTTTGCTGCTACTGTCTCTTATGACCGAAAATAACTTCTGGACATCAGAACAGCAATTCCTCAACGCGGACTGGAATAAACTTTTTCCTTTATTAACGAGTCCGACGAGAACGATTTACTGCTTTCACTGGAACAGGCCCAGATCCCCATCATTTTCTTGAAGAAAAGACACAGGAAAAGGGGCCGTAGATTGGGCTGCCTTCTGAGCATCTGTAGGCGAGCAAGTAAACTCCCCCTGCCATCCGTTCTTCTTGCTAACGTGCAAACATTGGAAAATAAAATTGATGACCTACGATTAAGATTATCCTACCAACGGGACATTAAAAACTGTAATATCTTATGTTTCACTGAGATGATACGTATAATATAGACCTGGCGGGAGTTTCCATGCACCGGCAGAACAGAGAAGTTATGTCTGGTAAGACGAGGGGTGGGGGTGTGTGTCTATTTGTCAATAATAGCTGGTGCGCGACGTCTAATATTAAAGAAGTCTCGAGGTATTGCTCGCCTGAGGTAGAGTATCTTATGATAAACTGTAGATCACACTATTTACCAAGAGTGTTCTCATCTATATTATTCGTAGCCGTCTATTTACCACCACAGAACGAAGCTGGCACTAAGACCGCTCTCAACCAACGGGATAAGGCCATAAGCAAACAAGAAAATGCTCACCCAGAAGCGGCACTCCTAGTGGCCGGGGACTTTAATGCCGGCAAACTTAAATCAGTTTTACCAAATTTTTACCAGCATGTCACATGTGCAACCAGAGGAACAAAATCCTTGACCACCTTTACTCCACACACAGAGCTGCATACAAAGCTCTCCCGCATCCTCCATTTGGCAAATTTGACCATAATTATATCCTCATGATTCCTGCTTACAGGAAAAAACTAAAGCGGGAAGTACCAGTGGCTCGCTCAATACGGAAGTGGTCAGATGACACGGACGCTACACTACAGGACTGTTTTGCAAGCACATACTGGAATTTGTTTCGGGATTCATCAAATGGCATTGAAGAGTACAACTACTCAGTCACCGGCTTCTTCAATATGTGCATCGACGACATCATCCCCACAGTGACCGTACGTACATATCCCAACCAGAAGCCATGGATCACAGACAACATCCGCATTGAGCTAAAGGCTAGAGCTGCAGCTTTCAAGGAGCAGGATACTAATCCGGACGCTTATAAGAAATCCCGCTACAAGCCCTTTTTATGATTATTTTTTACTTAAGTCTATTTGGTAAATATTTTCTTAACTCTTCTTGAACTGCACTGTTGGTTAAGGGCTTGTAAGTAAGCATTTCACAGAATGGTCTACACTTGTTGTATTTGACGCATGTGACAAATGAAGTTTGATTTGATTTCTAGTAGGAAGTATACAGAGGGTACGGGGCAACAGAGGGCGAACAGCAGAGGGGATAATGATCTTGGAGCAGGGGAGAAAGGTCTCGGCTTCCGGGAGTGTGTCCATGAGGCTATAGCGGCGTGCCAGCGTTTCCGGCTTAACATCCTTGGGTACCGGTCGGGGTTGCGGAAGCGAAGTGGCCCAGGCCTTACTTACTTACGGAACCCCTCCCAGAGGTCCTGGTACTCCGCGGGAATGGCGGAGAGGTCCAGGGCAATTTCCAAGTCCCCAAGAAGATGTCCCGGGGCAGGCAGAGCTGATTTCAGGCAATGAGTGTGGCAGAACGGGCTCCAGCCCATGATGGCACCAGTAGACCAGTCAATCAAGGGATTGTGTCGCTGGAGCCAAGAGAATCCCAATACCACAGGAACCTGCGGAGACTCAAATAGCAGGATTTGGATCGTCTGGCTGTGGTTCCCCGACACTCGTAGGTTGATGGGGGTGGTATGGTGGGTGACCCATTCTATAGAACGCCCGTCCAGCGCATTCATGGGAATGGAGAGGGGTTGAGTTGGGGAAGCCCAGCTCGGACACCAGGGTAACATCCATCAGACTCATATCGGCTCCCAAGTCGATGAGTATCTGGAGAGACTTGGACTGGTCGCCCCACAGCAGGGTGGCATGGAGAGGGGGGCGAGTAGGGGGAGAAGCTAAATTGTCCTTAAGACCCACCTGGGTACTCATTCCTACCAATGAGCTAGGTCTCTTTAAGGGACAGGTTGACACATAATGACCGGCAGTACCGCATACAGACAATGCTGGGTTTTAAGTCTGCGTACCTGTTCGGCTGGAGACAGCTTAGCCCTGCCTGCATCGGCTCGGGAAGAGGTACATCTGCAATCTTTAGAGGCTCTTGGAGGAACTCAGGTAAGCTCAGATCCTCTCGGGGACGTAGACGCCGGGGACTTCCAGAGTCCATCAGATACACGGTGGGATCCTTGAGTGAGCGATTGGGACTTCTATTAGACCTCTTCTCCCGCCTATGTTCCCGTAGCCATCCATCGATCCGGATGGTCAAACCAAATGAGCGAGCTCCACCGGTAGTTCCCGGGCTGCAAGCTCATCCTTTACTTCCTCCGATACTCCATCCAGGATTGTGTCAAACAGCTCTTCGGGCTCCAGGCACCCTCCGCTGCTAGCGTGCGGAAATCCACTGCATAGTCTGCCACACTTAAGAAGTCCTGCCAAAGCTGGAATAACCTCTGGCCAGCCTCTCCCAGACACCGGAGCATTGAAAACATCTCTCCTCTGCCACAAATACCTCCAGACTGAGGCAGACGGCGGATTGTTGCTCCCTCACCGCTGTGGCCTCCCAGGCGAGTTCCCTCCCAGACATCAGCGTAATGATGTACGCTATCCTCGAGCAGTATGATGGGAACGACGAAGGCTGCAGCTCAAAAACGAGGGAGCACTGGGAGAGAAAGGCCCGGCAGGTATTGGAATCTCAAATCAAAACGATTTATATAGCCCTTCTTACATCAGCTGATATCTCAAAGTGCTGTACAGAAGCCCAGCCTATAACCCCAAACAGCAAGCAATGCAGGTGTAGAAGCACCTGCATTGTAGCATCTTGTAGCATCTCCATTGTGGCACTCTGGGGGAGGTAAGCGGGATTCCCGGAAAACCGGGGTGATGGCGCTGCTACCAGCCGGGTTACTGAGGGGCTGGAAGGATACAGTCGTGGTAGGCTGCATAGTAGGCAACCTACGGAATTGCTCCCGCAATGTGTCCAAAGCTAGGTTGTGACGTTAGGTCACGGCCTGGAACCCTTCCATCAGACCGCGAAGCAACTCCTCGTGCCTAACCAATGGTGGCTCCTTGGGAGGAGATGGCGTTGCGGAGCTGGTGCAAGTCTGCTGGGTCAGCCATGGCCCGTTCGTAGGCTCCAGCTCAGAGTTGGGACAGGCAAGGGTCAAAACCAGGAGGGCGAGAAAAAGTGAGACTGGGGAAAAGCAGGAGCCGAGACAAAACATTGGTTGAATTGACAAACAAGACGAACTGGCAACAGACAAACAGAGAACACGAGTATAAATACACAGGGGATAATGGGGAAGATGGGCAAAACCTGGAGGGGGGTGGAGATAATCACAAGGACAAGTGAAACAGATCAGGGATTGACAAAGCTAAACCACCGGTGTCTGAAAACTTAAGATGGAAAATTACTGAGGATAACAGCGGACGATATTGCCACATCTTCAATTTAAGCACAAGTTATTCCCCTACCTAAGAATAGTAAAGCCCCCTTAACTGCCTCAAATATCCGACCAATCAGCCTGTTAACAACCCTTAGTAAACTTTTGGGAAAAATTGTGTTTGACCAGATACTATGCTATTTTACAGTAAACAAATTGACAACAGGTGAGGTGCAGGGAGGTGCACAGTACCACATAGCGCAATGACTACATGAAACTCTATTCCACATCAAGTAACTCATGCCAGCAGTAAAATCTTATTGAAAAAAACAGATAAAAATAGACTTTATGGAACAGTGGGGACTGTAAAGCAACACAAACAGTGTCATGACGTGGTCCTCTTTGGGTACAGCGAGCACCACCCCCCTCTCTCTCTCTCATCACCTCTCTCTCTTCCCCCTACACCCACTCTCTTTTAGGCAGGCCATAAAATCCTAGAGTAGTTCTCTCCTCATGGCCAGAGTAGAGAGGGAGTGAGGCTCAAGGGAGAACAAAGGAACCTCTTCCTCATCACAGAACTTGAGAACATGTCCATGTTTTGGAGAAGGTGTACACGGTCGGGGAAGAATCCAGCTACGAACTGGTCTGTTTTCTAAAAAAATTGAAACTCATGAGACAATACAGCCACATTACCATAACTCTTTTTATACAAGAGTCTGAGTTGTGAGGCTTGTATCTAATTGTTGTATAAAATGAATGAGTAAAGATGAAACTATTTGTGAAATGATGTAATGTGATTTTAAACTGTTTAATGAAGGAAAACTTTCAAGGGAATTGGATTTAACTAAATCATTGACCCGCCCCATCAGCACAGACATTGATCTGGCGTCATGGGACAGCCCCTTTCTACTGTTAAGAATATAACCCCCACAGGAAGGAATTCCCTTTAGACCAGCTTACCTCGATTACCACGAGAGGGCTAAGGTTTGCATAGACTGCTGAATCTTCTAACCATACCACGTAGTTAACCTTTTTGGGATAGGGGGCAGCATTTTCACTTTTGGAAGAATAGCGTGTCCAGAGTGAACTGCCTTCTACTCTGTCACAGATGGTAATATATGCACATTATTATTAGTATTGGATAGGAAACACTGAAGTTTCTAAAACTGTTTGAATGATGTCTGTGAGTACAACAGAACTCATATGGCAGGAGAAAACCTGAGACAAATCCAACCAGGAAGTGGGACATCTGAGGTTCGTAGTTTTTCAAAGCTTGGCCTAACGAATACACATTGGGATATGGATAAAGTTGCACTTCCTACGGCTTCCACTAGATGTCAACCGTCTTTAGAAACTTGAATGAGAATTCTACTATAAAGGAGGGGCTCATGAGACTTGTTTGAGTCAGTGGGCTGGCATAGTCTCATGACGCGTGCTCCCGACAGAGTTACCTCTCGTTCCAGTGCTTTTCTTCAGACATAGAAATTCTCCGGTTGGAACATTATTGATGTTTTATGTTAAAAACATCCTAAAGATTGATTCCATACATCTTTTGACATGTTTCTAAAGGACTGTAATGGAACTTTTCAAGTTTTTGTCTCGACAAAGTGCCAGCGCCTCATGAATATGGATTACTGGGCTGAACACGCTAACAACAAGTGGCTATTTGGACATAAATAATGGACTTTATGGAACTTTATTGAACAAATCAGTCATTTATTGTCGAACTTGGATTCCTGGGAGTGTCTTCTGATGAAAATCATCAAAGGTAAGTGAATATTTATGGTGTAATTTCTAACTTCTGTTGACTCCAAAATGGCGGATATTTCTCTGGCTGGATTGGGCTCTGAGTACCGTTCTCAGATTATGCTTTTTCCGTAAAGTGACAGAGGTTGCATTAAGGATAAGTCCATCTTTAATTCTGTGAATAACAGCTGTATCTTTTATCAATGTTTATTATGAGTATTTCTGCAAAATCACCGGATGTTTTGGAATCAAAACATTACTGCACGTAACGCGCCAATGTAAACTGAGATTTTTGGATATAAATATGGACTTTATCGAACAAAACATACATGCATTGTGTAACATGATGTCCTATGAGTGTCATCTGATGAAGATCAAAGATTACTGATTCATTTTATATATTTCTGCTTTTTGTGACTCCTATCTTTGCCTGGAAAAATGGCTGTGTGTTGTGACCTTGGCTATGACCTAACATAATCATATGTTGTGCTTTCGCTGTAAAGCATTTTTGAAATCGGACATGGGTAGATTAACAAGATGTTTATCTTTCATTTGCTGTATTGGACTTGTTAATGTGTGAAAGTTACATATTTCTAAAAAAATAATTAGAATTTCACGCGCTTCCTTTTCAGCGGAATGTTGTCGAGGGGTTCCGCTAGCGGAATGCCTACCCTAGAAAGGTTAAATTGTGAGACTATCGATCCGACAGAATAAGAGCAAATTTTTGATACTAATTACTAGTCTGCAGCAAGGAATTCTATACCATTGAATGTGAAGGCCGACAACCGCAGAAACATCTATTCTATAACAACATTTCTGAATGTTACTCTGAAGTAGCCATTCTAACCAAAGACTCCAGAGATTCAGAGAGAGGGGCGGATGAACTTCCAACAGAGATCACGACGACACACTGAGTGTAAATATATATATTGATTGCAATTATTCCCGAATGAGTGAGCGTTCATGTGCAAAGGATTAGCATTTCAATGGTTATAATTGTCAACTTTGTAGCATCTTTCGCGCCCTTCTCAGTCTCTTTGTCTACCAAGCCCCGATGCCGGTTTAGCCCACCAGGGCACATCCCCTATCATTTCCTTGTAACCAAATCTACTTTGTTTGTTTGCGTGTGCATTTCTGTGACTATTTAGTTAGTTAATAAATAAATGATTGAGACAATTGATGTATGGATGACTCATAGTGAAGACTGGGTTCGTGAAGAGAACCAACAATTTTCGATGTTTGGACTGAGACTAACGTGAGGTAAAGAATAACTCATTAATTAATCAGATATTAAAAACTCATAACTCATTAATTGATCAGATATTAAAATATCTGAAAGTTATATTAGGAAAATTGTAACTTTGTAATCTGAATAGTTTGCTTGGTGCCCCGACTTCCTAGTTAATTACATTTACCTGATTAGTTAATCACGTAATAATAATTACAGAGAATTGATTTGATAAACTAACAGTCTTCAGTTTAATGATGCCAAAGACACGACAATAGACACATGCATACAAACACACAATAACATACGCACCATACGCACCATACACACATGGATTTTGTGTTATAGATATGTGGTAGTATAGTAGAGGCCTGAAGGCACACACTTAATATGTTGTGAAATCTGTTATGAATGTATTGCAATGTTTTTAAAATGTATAACTGCCTTAATTTTTTTGCCCCAGGAAGAATAGCTGCTGCCTTGGCTAATAGGGATCCATAATAAATACAAATACAAATCTACACTTATTGAAGTGGATTTAACAAGTGATATCAACAAGGGATCATAGCTTCACCTGGATTCACATGGTCAGTCTATATCATGGAAAGAGCTGGTGTCCCAAATATCTAGCACACAGTGTATTGCACTGCACGCACATATTTATACACACACAATCATATTTCATAGATAGGCCTATTGTATTCTCCTCCGCAGATCTACTCTGATGTACAACCTATCTGATGTCAATGAGTACCATACTTTATGACCTAGAAACAGGAGAACTAGGAATAGCTGAAGCCTTGTTTCCCTTCACTTTAAACAAGACTTGGAATTCCCCTTCAATGGATTCCAGATTCCAAGGCGCAATTAAAAGATACCCTTTAGCAAGATGGCATCAGAGGCAAGCAGTTAATGTACTAAAGTAGGAAGATAAGGGGAGGAAAAGACTGGGGATTGACTCTAATGTTTCATGATTAAAACAATCTGTCACTGGAAGAGAGCCGGCGGTAGCGGTGGCAGAGGAGTGTTTCCCTCTTTATGTATTTATTTCAATTTCATCAGGGGAAATTTGCGAGTTGAAAGAGGCAATTAATGCGTGGCACAATCCGCCCGGCCCTCACTGAGCTGTAGGACCTGCTCTACATTACCGGGCTGTCGCCTGCCACTGCTAACATCCTTAGGGTAATGATGAAAAGATCCACCCGGCAGAAACGGAAGGAGAAGAAAAAAGAAAGTGTGGCGGGGACAAATACAAATTAGCCCTGTAAGTGTGTGGCGGAGGATGTGAGAGATGAATTACCTAATTGGCACATTTGTTTCAATTAGGAGGTGGCCATCAGTGTCACAGGCTTGATGGAGAACCGGGTTCCAGGCCGAGGCCATGTGTATCTGTGGGGACGTGGGAGGACCTCTGATCTCCTGGAGCGGAGCGGACACTGAAACCTCAGTGACAGTAACATCTTGTAAAGTCTTATGTCTGTAAAGTCTTTGTAATGACTTTGGACCCCAGGAAGATCAGCTGTCATCATGCCGAATAAAGATACAAATCTGAGACCTATACATAGCTGCCGATTGTTGTTATATTAAATTTGGAGCCATGAGAGTGTGCAGCTTTTCTTTTCTAGGTGACACTCACATTCTAGGTGATTCTAGGTGAGGCTCTAGTGTATGGCTGTGTCTTTGTCCCTTCCCTACTATCCTGGGAACCTACTATAGCTCAACAGGTAAAAGCATAGAAATGCTGATGCATCATGTCATGGCTGATTCTCTGGAGGGAATCACAGGCTGTGTCCAAACTGCACCCTTTTGCCTATATAGCTCACTGCTTTTGACTAGACCCTTATGGGCCCTAGTCAAAAGTAGTGCACTACATAGGCAATAGGGTGCCATCTGAGACACAGAGTTAGTAGTGCTCCCTTTCAGCCAACTGTGCTGAGGAGCCATGGAAGGTCTATAGATACACGTGGTGGAGCTTGTGACGGTGTGGGTGGGGTAAACTTTATTCATTCCTGTGTATCTCATCAAGACAATTAGAAGAATTAAACAACTATGACAGACGAGCCCCAGGGACTGAGAGATGCCATGTAGCCCCACTGAACACCGAGTCAGTAGCGAACGCCAAGTGTGTTAGTAATCCACCCCGAGGTTTACGAACAGAGATGTACACACACACGCACAAAGACGCACCCGCACAAAAACGCACACACGCACACACAGATTGAGCCGAATCAAAGTCTTTGAACTTTGCATGCCTCTAT
Source organism: Oncorhynchus kisutch (assembly GCF_002021735.2). Classification (NCBI taxonomy): domain Eukaryota; kingdom Metazoa; phylum Chordata; class Actinopteri; order Salmoniformes; family Salmonidae; genus Oncorhynchus; species Oncorhynchus kisutch. The sequence continues at coordinate 19,570,790 of NC_034181.2, read as the reverse complement.
GTGTTCATATCTGTGTGAACCAGACATACATGCAGACAGGGGAGGGGAGGGCTGTGTCGGAGCTATCTCCACCGCTAATGTGTTTGCCACTCAGGAGGGTTAATCAAAAAAGATAGGGAAGACAAAGCACAGTTGTGTAGCCAGCCCGCCTTCCTGTTGCTTCCCAAATGCCGCCTCTCCTCCCCTGAGCAACGTGGCAGCACCACAATACTATTCCACCCAGATCTGTCTTATCTTAGGAAAGAAAATTGAGCTCTTTACTGCACTGCCCGACCACACTGGGGAATGTAATTGCTTGGCTTAATAATGAAACTCATCATTTTCTCTTGGAGAGTTTGCTCTGACCTGTGCGGAATTAACAGAGGGGGCAGAGCTAGGGAATTGGAAAGAAGCATGATGGCACATAATAAAATAAAATAGTATTTGTCACATGCTTCATAAACAACAGGTCTAGAATAACAGTGAGATGCTTACTTACGGGCCCTTCCCAAAAATGCTGAGAGATTTTTGTTGTTGTTGACAGAATAGAAAAATATTAACACAAGGAATAAATACACAATGAGTAACAATAACTTGGTAATTGAGGTAGATATGGCCACTGTATCACACACACACATAAATAAGTATGTGGACACCCTTTCATGTTAGTGAATTCGGCTATTTCAGCCACACCCGTTGCTGACAGGTGTATAAAAATCGAGCACACAGGCATGCTTACTTGTTGGAACATTGCTCCATAGGCAAATTAAATATATTTTTTTTTATATAAAAAATAATTGCCCCTTTTTTCTACCCAATTTCATGGTAACCAATTGGTAGTAGTGCCTTAGACCACTGCGCCACCCGGGAGGCCCTCCATAGACAATTGGCAGTAGAATGGCTTTACTGAAAAGCTCAGTGACTTTCAATGTGGCACTGTCATAGAATGCCACCTTATCAAGAAGTCAGTTCGTCAAAAGCCCTTTCCTGTTTCAGCATGACCATGCACAAAGCGAGGTCCATACAGAAATGGTTTGTTCAGATTGGTGTGGAAGAACTTGACTGGCCTGCACAGAGCCAGGACCTCAACCCTATCGAACTCCTTTGGGATGAATTGAAACCGTGACTGTGAGCCAGGCCTAATCACCAACATCAGTGCCGACTTCACTAATGCTCGTGACTGAATGGCAGCAAGTCCCCGCAGCAATGTTCCAACATCTAGTGGAAAGCCTTCCCAGAACAGTGGAGGCTGTTATAGCAGCAAAGAGAGACCAACTCCAGATTAATGCCAATGATTTTGGAATTAGATGTTCGACGAGTAGGTGTCCACATGCTGTTAGTAATGTAGTGTGTATACAGTGCATTCGGAAAGTATTCAGATCTCTTGACCTTTTCCACATTTTGTTACGATACAGCCTTATTCAAATATATATATATTTTTTTCTCATCAATCTACACACAATACCCCATAATGACAAAGCAAAAATAGTTTAGACAGTTTTACAAATGTATTAAAAATAAACTGAAATATCACCTTTACATAAGTATTCAGAGCCTTTATAAGTATTCAGAGCCAGTCCTTGCCACTGAAAAACATCCCCACAGCATGAGGCTACCAGCACCATACTTCCCTGGAGGGATGGTGCCAGGTTTCCTCCAGACCATGACACTTTACATTCAAGCCAAAGAGTTCAATCTTAATTTCATCAGATCAGAGAATCTTGTTTCTCATGGTCAGAGAGTCATTCGGTGCCTTTTGGCAAACTCCAAGTGGGTTGTCATGTGCCTTTTATTGAAGAGTGGCTTCCGTCTGGCTACTCCATCATAAATGTCACCTCCCTGACCAAAGCCCTTCAACCCCGATTGTTCAGTTTAGCCAGGCGGCAAGCTCTGGGAAGAGTCTTTGTGGTTGCAAACTTCTTCCATTTAAGAATTACGGAGGCCACTGTGTTCTTGGGGACCTTCAATACTGCAGAAATGTTTTGGTAGTCCAAGATCCAGCTGCAGAGGGAGGTGTTTATTTCCAGGGTCTTGAGTTTAGTGATGAGCTTGGAGGGCGCTATGTTGTTGAATACAGCTGTAATCAATTAACAGCATTCTCACATAGGTGTTCCTCTTGTTCAGGTGGGAGAAGGCTGTGTGGAATGCAATAGAGTTTGCGTCATCTGTGGATCTGTTAGGGCGGTATGTGAATTGTAGTGGGTCCATGGTGTCTGGGATGATGTTGATGTGTGCCATGGCCAGCATTTCAAAGCATTTCATGGCTACAGATGTGAGTGCTACAGGGGACAATAGTCATTTAGACATTGGTGAGCAAGATCAAAGTGGGAGGGAACAGCTGGTGCTCTCATGCATGGTTCAGTGTTGCTTGCCTCGAAGCGAGCACATAAGGCTGAATGTGGAATGGTTTTGTAGCAAAAAGTAGCTCATTCACTGAAATTAGTTACAGTGAATCAATAGTATCACCCATTTACAATTACTTTGAAGGCAATAGTAAAGTCTGTGTATTTTGGAAGAAACTAACAGGAAAGGAAGGCAATTACATGTGGAATGTAATATATTTATTGTTTGCCACAATGGAAATGCACTAAGAGTTTAACAAGCTGTTTTAGTGCCTTTTGTTCCTTTTCACTTCAATTGACTAAATTAGTCAAAAGCAGTATTGGAGGTAGAATGTAGTACAAATAATCACAGCAGCACGCCAGTGTTCTTTTCTCTGTGATTTAAATGTGATTTTTTTCCCATTTATGAATAATTACATTTGAAACACTTGGAATTATTATCTTGTGCATCCCAGATGATACCCTATGTAGTGCACCATGGGCCCTGGTCAAAAGTAGTACTACTAGGGAATGGGGTGCCATTTGGGATGCAGGCCTGAAATTGTTCAGTATTTTGTGTCATGGTCTGGGTTCCCATTTCTGAGACTGTTCAATGTGTTTAATTTCACATTAAGATATTTTCTATCCATAAATTAAGTGTGCTGGTTCATAGTTTGGCTGTTCATTTCACTTTCCTTTCAGATGATCCTAGAATGGGTTCATTATTCAAGATGATCTGATGTTGGCTCCAGTCCAAATGATTTGAAACGTTATACATCTAACCCATATTCACACTCCTCATTCAAATATTCATTACTTCTTTAATACAAGAGTAAATGTGTTATGATGAAAAAATGGGAAACCACAATCAATTATTCTCTCACACATTTTTGACTTTGTTAACTTCGCTAAGATGCGGTGCTAAAATGCTAAAAATAATTCCAACAGATGGCAGATCAAACAAAATAAAAGTGGTATGAGTAGGCTGTATTATTATTCTTGTGGTGTATAGGAATATAGCATTTTATACTTATCCTTCTATTCCTAATGTGGGTGGTTACCTCAATGACTGAAGTTGGATATATATTTTAATGAAACCCCTTATGAAGTGAAAATTAAAAACGACCTCTGAAACTTAATCTTAAACGTAAAATTAAGAGTATTGACTTGCTCTTTGCTTCAGCACATTTGCAATGTCCATAGATATCTGATTTGAATGAGAATAAAATGCCAAAATGCAGTGTGTTTTCATAGCAACTCACTTAACAGCCTCACTTGAAAATGTGTGCCTGCTCCCGGATGGCGCAGTGGTCTGTGCCACCAGCTGTGCCACCAGAGACTCTGAGTTCGAGCCCAGGCTCTTTCGCAGCCGGCCACGACATGGAGGTCCATGGGGCGACGCACAATTGGCCTAGCGTCGGGTTAGGGAGGGTTTGGCCGGCAGGGATATCCTTGTCTCACCGCGCACTAGCGACTCCTGTGGTGGGCCGGGCGCAGTGCACGTTGACCAGGTCGCTAGGTGTACGGTGTTTCCTCCGACAAATTGGTGCAGCTGGCTTCCTGGTTGGATGCGTGCTGTGTTAAAAAGCAGTGCAGCTTGGTTGGGTTGTGTTTCGGAGGATGCATGACTCTTGACCTTCGACTCTCGCGAGCCCATACGAGAGTTGTAGCGATGAGACAAGAGAGTAACTACTAACAATTGGATACTATGAAATTGGGGAGAAAAAGGGGGTAAAAAAATAAAATAAAATAGAAAATGTGTGCCTGAAAAAATTTGAAGAGAGAAGTGAGATGGAGAGCCAAGTTGAGAGCAGAGCAGTAAATCCAGTGTCACGTTTCCCTTATGCAAGTAATGTTCCAGAGAGCCGAGCAAGGAGACAATCTCAGCCTCTCCTAAAAGTACCAGGCACAGGCTAATATAAGCGGTCTCAGCCACAATGATGCAAAATGTATCCAATTCCGAGCGACTTATTAGCTTGCCTCGACATCATTGCTGACCGAAGGAGTTTCTGAACACGTTCCTCCAGAGGGATGTTTACAGTGCATCAAAGACACCAACTCACATTCTATTACAGCTGAGAGGGGAGCGAGCAGGAGCGGGAGCTGCATCCATCCCACAGTCAGCCAGCCTGCCGAAAAAAGGCTCCCAAAAACCTCACACTACACTTGCAATCTCAATATTTCATGAAGAGGTGGGTACTGTACAATGGTCTGGGCTGTGAACGCCTGCTCTGTGTTATACAGCATTCACTTCTGGCTGAGCTCATTTATGTTGACAAAGGACTGGAGAGGAGATTCTGGGCTCTTCTCAGCCTGGCCTGCATCCCAAATGGAACCCTATTCCATATAGTGCACTACCTTTGACCAGGGCCCATAGGGCTCTGATTGAAAGTAGTGCACTACATGAGGAATAGGGTGCCATTTGGTACACAAACCAGGCTGGCATCACCCCCACCATCCTCTTCACGCTGAATCATTCATAACTCACAGGTTACCCACAGCCAAAATCCACTCAAACCCACACATGCACCACAGAGCTATAGTTCATACTGATTAACTCTAGACACTGCATTTCAATAATACTGTATGCACATTTATTTTGAACAGGGCATCAAATAACACTGTCATCATAAAAAAGAAAAAATCACAGTGTGTAGTGTATGTCTAGTAGTGTATGTCTACCGCTGACACAACACAGTCGGGAATAAATATGTGTTCAAAGCAGTTCCCCTTGCTGCATAAGAGTTGAAATGCTTTATTCTAGAGCCTCTCAACAGCCTGGAGTGTAAGGTAAGCTGTTCCCTGCACAGAGAGGCTCCTACACTGTTGGAGGGGTCATAACTGTTAAGGGCTGGGAAGCTGGGGTCTTACCTCTGCTGCTGGCACTCCCTCTGGGGGGCGGCAGTGCAGCACGATCATCCCTTTGATTGGAACTTCCTTCCCCTGGGGGTCCTGCTCAAAGTTCTTCCTCAGGTCTGTGTGGGGAGATAACACCCTGCTGTCAGTCCACCCCATGCCCAGCCTGCCCTCAATCTCCCCATCACTAACACCACTTGCCACTGACTCTCCCTGCCTTACCCTGTCCTTAGTTTGGACACAACATCAACCTTGGGAGTGAGGAACGGGTCTGAATGAACCTCCTGCCTCCCCGGCTCCATCTGTCTGCAGGTTGCCAAGGTTATTTGGAGGATAGACTACACTGGCTGATGAGTACATATTCATACATATATGCCCATTAAACTTAAAAGTATATGTCATGGGGATCATTTTTTTGCTAAGTTGCACGTCGGCTTTCTATCCATCTAGTCCTGCAGTGCAGTTTTGGCCATGAGCCATAATGTGAGACTGAGGTGCTTTATAAATATAATGAGCAGAACGCACATAGAAACTCGGTCTCTGACCATGGAAATTTGACTGGTAAACTCACGGGGACACTCAAAATGACACCAGTTCACCCACAATGGCATAACTGACCTGAATATCATTTCAGGTCATTATTTTTATTTAATTTAACCGTTATTTTACCATGTAAGTTCTATAGGTCAGTGTTTCCTAATCCTGGTCCTGGGGACCAAAAAGGTGCACATTTTAGTTTTTGCTCTAACATTAACCCACCTGATTAAACTAAAGGCTTGATGAGTTGGTTAGTTGAATCAAGAATAAAGTGCTAGACAAAAATACCCTTTTGGGTCCCCAGGAATAGGATTGGGAAAAACTACTATGAGTGATACAATACTGTAGTAGGCTACTCACATGCGATGTGGACCGTGGCCTTGCGGCTCTTGGAGGTGCCTAGGTGGCTCCAGGCCACACATAGACACCAGTAGTCCTCTGGGCCGTGGAAGTCCTCCACCTGTTGACGGGACACGTTGATCAACACCTCCCGCACCTTCAGCCCTGCATGGGGGAAAGAAACAGCCAGTAAGTGAAGTTACTGTCTGGATCAAGTGTTATTTAAATAAAGAAACAGCCAGTAAGTGATGTTACTGTCTGGATCGACTCTTATTTAAATAAAGAGACATCTGTAAGTAATTTTACTGTCTGGTTCAAATGTTCGTTGCAGAAAGAAACAGCCAGTAAATGATGTTACTGTCTGATTAAAGTGTTGTTTAACAAAAACACAGCCAGTAAGTGATTTTACTGTCTGGATCTACTGTTTTTTTTAAATAAAGAGACAGCCAGTAAGTGATGTTACTGTCTGGATTAAGTGTTATTTAAATAAAGAAACAGCCAGTAAGTGATGTTACTGTCTGGATTAAGTGTTATTTAAATAAAGAAACAGCCAGTAAGTGAAGTTACTGTCTGGATCAAATGTTCTTTGGAGAAAGAAACAATGTACCGAGGACATATACAGGACCTCTGGTGCTCAGTCCTTGGAGTCCTTAGAGTGCCCTAACTGTTGTTGAGAGATCTTTAAGGGAGTGGGATGGGACTGGATCAAATATGTACTATACACATAGCTGTCTGGTAGTACTAATCAATAATATGGTAAAAATACATTAGGCTTTTAGGAGGCCTGACACTTTGCCCCAATCAGTGAGTGCCTAATGTGATTATGTTCTCCCTGTCATCTGGCTCTCTGCTTGGATATTGAAAGTGCATAACAGATGAAATAGGCAGCCTTCCAAGACTCTATCTGTTGTGTGTAATGCCTAATTCTGCTAACAAAAAAAGTTGGTTGGAGCAGGGTCTCCTCTACCCCCCCCCCCCCCCCAAGACATTTAATATTTTTGTTTTAAACCTAAACTGGCACACCTGATTAAATTAGTGAAAGGCTTGTGGATAAGTTGACTAATTAAATCAGATGTGCCAGTTAATCAGGTGTTCCCTGAGGAGAGGGTTGGGAGAACCTCGGCTTGAGCATCATCATCCCCACTAACAAGCTTCACATCAGACCTGCTTCAAAAATAATATTATATGTACAGCAGTGTTTCTCAACTACGGTCCTCCAGTACCCGCAACAGCACACATTTTTGTTGTAGCCCCGGACAAAAATATCCAATTCAACTTGTCAAGGGCTTGATGATTAGCTGGCAATTAGATTCAGGTGTGTTTGTCTGGGGCCACAACACAAATATGCACTGTTGGGGGTACTGGAAGACTGGAGTTGGAAAACGCTGATGTAACAGTTACCCTGACAGCCTCCCGAGTGGCGCAGCAATCTAAGGCGCTGCATCACATTGCTAGAGGCGTCACTACAGATTCAGGTTCGATCCCGGGCTGTGTCGCAGCGTAGTCCGAGTTAGGGGAGGGTTTGGCCGGCCAGGATGTCCTTATGCCATCGCGCTCTAGCGACTCCTGTGGCGGGCCGGTGCGCATGCACGCTGACTCGGTTGCTAGTTGGACGGTGTTTCCTCTGACACATTGGTGCGGTTGGCTTCCGGGTTAAGCAAGCAGTGTGTCAAGAAGCAGTGCAGCTTAGTAGGGTTGTGTTTCGGAGGACGCATGGCTCTCGACCTTTGCCTCTCCAGAGTCTGTACAGGAGTAGCAGCGATTGGACAAGACTATAACTATCAATTGGATATCACAAAAAAGGGGTAAATAAATAAAGGTTACCCTGACACAATAACACATAGTATAAACCCCTCAAAATCAACTGGACCTCCAAGCTAGTTCCACTGCATTTTTTCATGGTTCCCCTCTAATCAGGGCCCGCTTTAGACCTGGAACACCAGGTGGTTTCAATTTCAGGTAGAACAGAGAACCAGCAGGCTCCGGACCTCGAAGGGTAAGAGTTAAGTACCCCTAGCATGAACCATAGTTACACAAGCATAGCAAGCACAATTCAAACCTAGTACATTTTTAGAACAAGCACATTAAAGCATGTCTGAACCAATGGAGTCTCCCTATGAAATCCTCTTAGCGTCGCAACATAAACCTCCCCAGCTGAAATCTTTGCAGACCTGTTATATAGTTCTGTATTGATAAAGGCTTCCATTTTTATCTGAGCCATGGGCTTAGGGACCTGTCATGTGTTTTCTTTCCTCCTTTTCAGAGCCTCCATAGCCTGCAGCCCTCCCAAACATAGGATTAGAGAAAAGATGTAACGTGTGAGGCTTGGGACAGAAAAATACCAATCTAGGCTGCGTGCCAAATGGCGCCCTATTTCTTACACAGTGAACTACTATTAACGAGGGCGGTATGGGCTATTACCTAGTCAACTATACAGTGCACTAGGCAATAGGGTGCCATTTGGGACATAACCCTAGTCTCTCAGCACCCCGTCCTCTCCTCTGGGTTTCCTCTCCTGCACACAACAATAAATGCAGCCTATTCTAACATGCTCGTTGGCAGTCACACCAGCACACCATGTACTGCATTTCAGACTTTTGAATACATAATAATTAAACACCACACTGAATAGCAGCAGGAACATGTCCCTAGATTAATGCTGTTGCTTGAAGATACAGAACAAGATACATATTTAAAGGTCAGCAGTATGTATAGGAACAATCATGCCACTAAGAACTAAATCAGCTAGCCTACATTATGTTGAGGCTGTGAGGAAAGTAGTGTATGGATGATAACAAACAACCTCAGCTGCCTGTTAGTCTCCAAACAGATTTTACAGCAAAAATGTTGTTGGAACTCGGTCCCTTGCTATCCTCCAAACAAATTTGAATTCTACTGGAACACGTGGAGCATGCCACACTGGAGATGAACAAAAAACCACCACTACAGCCAACCAGCACTTCACTTAGTGAGACAAACATAATTCAGAATTCCCCTGCAGAGATATGGCAATTGACAGAGTGGGGGTGAAGAGACAGGAGAGAAAATCATGACTAATGACTGCACATAATCCCCCCCAAAAAAGAAACACTGTGAGCAATATGCTAATGGTAGCTGGCAGGTCCTGCACTCTCCGGCATCTCTCCGAGGGGCACATTTCCTTGAGGACTTAACCGTCCGGGACAGGTGGTGTGCCTGAGAGACAGACCCGAGCTTCGGCACTCTGTCATCTGTCACCCCTATTTGTTTACAGGCGGAACACCATTGACAGGACTTATTAAACTAAACCTCTGATTTCTTCCACCCCACTCTGCTTTATTCTTTATCCAAGTGGCTCTCCCAGTGACTAAGTCATCCAAAAGGCAGAATTATTCAGAGAGAGAGTGAGAGAGAGTGAGAGAGAGTGAGAGAGAGTGTGAGAGAGAGAGAGAGAGAGAGAGAGAGTGTGAGAGAGAGAGAGTGTGTGTGAGAGAGAGAGAGTGTGTGAGAGAGAGAGTGTGAGAGAGAGAGAGAGAGTGTGAGAGAGAGAGAGAGTGTGAGAGAGAGTGTGAGAGAGAGAGAGTGAGAGAGAGTGTGAGAGAGAGAGAGAGAGTGTGAGAGAGAGAGAGAGAGAGTGTGAGAGAGAGAGAGTGTGAGAGAGAGAGAGAGAGTGTGAGAGAGAGAGAGAGAGAGAGAGAGAGAGAGAGAGAGAGAGTGTGAGAGAGAGTGTGAGAGAGAGTGTGAGAGTGAGAGACACAGAGAGAGACAGAGACTTAAGCCATGGCTATTGGCTTTTTTAAAATGAGAATGGAGGTTAAGGTGGTGTGAGCCTAGTTGGAGGGGACAAGGCAAGGCTAATCCGCTCTCCCTATGGCCTTGCCATGGCTCAGCCTATTGAGTTGGACAACAGGAATGGCATAGGGAGAGGCCGGATCCCACTTCAATTTCAGAGGGCTTGGATCATCGTGAAAAAACAGGTGAGATTTGGAACAAGGTTATATCTGTATACTGGCACATGGCTTGCATTGCCTCAAACCTGATTATTCTTCATAATATGTTCTACATAGACAATTATCTGTAGTGTTTCAAACCACTACAATTCCCATCAATGCCTACCTCCTACTCTCCTGCAGGTCTGGGTTTCCCTGCGGTGCAGTTGGAAAGAAGCCCCGAGCTACACTTCCCTTCCAGAATCCCCTGGAAGGCTCTTTGGTGGTGGGTAGTACAAAGCCAAAGGTCCTCTGGAGTGCACTAGCCATCACTACTTCACCTGCACAGTGTGCTAGCATGTTGATGTCTCCAATGAGCATTCCCTTTTAACACATCCTCCCACCCTCAGAGAGCCTGTTACTGGCCTCTGTCAACACCAGGCTTTCTGCCTCCTGCTCAAGTTGTTAACAAGGGAGGGTTGGCTTAAAAAATGGATGTGTGGAAATCTTGTTGCTTTCAATAAGTGTTGATCACATAAATGAGAGAGAAGTATGGTGATGTATTTGACCATATCTTACAGCAATCATTTGAACCTTCATCAATATCTGCCACATTAAAGAGGGGCTCAACTTACTGATTCCACCTGCGCTTTTCCGGTGCTCATTAACAGGAACTAGATGTGTCTTGGTGGTGTGGCTTGATATGGGTGTGTTAAGTTTTCTATATCGTATATCGTAGGCAGTAATGTTTTTTGTCCCTCTTGACAGTGTGAACGTGATTGGTCAGGGAATCCCATGCTTCGCTCGTAATGCATTTCCTGCTTTCTAAATATAGCTATCTTTGAATGAAAGTTGTGTGTGTCATGCCAAGATTAGCTCACGAGCGTGAGGATGTTTTAGTTGGAGAAAACCCAAGCCTTTTAGAAAAAAACTCTTATTCTTTCAACATAACATTTGCGACAATGTCTTGTATCATTTGTTTTCTATATAAATCCGAGGCGCTTCAGACTGTCTCTAAATAAATGGGCGGGTTGTAGGTTGATTCTGGTGAGCAATTGGATAGCTTTCACTGCAGCACACCAGGCAGCTGTGATCAGGATGATTTGATTATTGCCAACCATGATTAGACTGTGCCAGGCAGTGGTCCCGTGTGGGCAGGATTGGAATCAAAACCTAACCCTCATTTAAGTCATGGCGACCTCAGTTAAACAAATCTCACAAAACTCTGTTTTAGAAAATACTGACTTTATGACCCAAATGATCTTACTTAGACTTTTTATTTCATTTTGGCACTTGAATAAACGTTTTAGTAATATCAATGCCACAGAGTCTATATTTTGCATTCAGTTGCACTTTAAGTAGTTCTGACTTACTGCAGTGAGGTTAATTGTGTGTGTGTAGGTAGGTGGATGTGTGAGGTGCGTGCAAGTGAGTATCCCAGTCTACCAAGGCAGCTATGGTACATGTGAACACTGAGTGCAATTAAGGACAAAACACCTCTCAGCTGAGGAGAGAAACAGCATTAGCACAGTCATGTCACCACAAATAAATGATGACAATTAAAGGCAGGTACTGCTCTAAAAAAGGCCCATCTAAAACAATGACAGGCACTTATCGCATAATTAATACAGAACATCTATTATGAAATCATATACCCTTTATTCTCAGCCCACAGACACGAACACACACACTAACAAACATATCTACTAGACAAAATATTTAGTTACAGAATGTTCACCTGCATTTGGGGATATATTTACTTGACAATGCTCCATTTTGATGTCCCGCTGAAGAGAGAGGCAGCTACAGTATATCCAGACGAGTCCTTTGTCTGCCACATCAATTAGGCCCAATGTTCACTGTTTAACTCTTTAATTATACGGCCAACTACACTGACAGAGCCAAGTCTCTTCTATACATCTTCACAAAATAATATCCTATTTAAATTAGATCAAAAGTCTGGAAAAATAAACACAGACCACTAACGGCATTATAATCAGAAATAATTTGTAAGTAAACCTATTAAAAAAGGCATTGTACTGCAATAGGGGAAAGATAACTAAAACCTCACCCACCCATACAGGAAATATTGGAAGAGAAGTTTGCATGTTGGGTTTTGTCTCCATCTGTGCGTAGATAAGGAAAGCAATAAGCAATATCATACTGTTGTCTGTTGGCGATGGAAGAAGGGTTTCATAGGTGTGTGTGGTAAAGAGCTCTATTTTCAAGTCGTCCAACAAACACATGAAGTTTGAGTTGGCACTTGGATTGGAACCGGTGCTTTGGTCCAAATGACATGAAAATAGAACTCTGGCCATACACATCAGTGGATAGCTCAGTATTTTAATTACAATATATCTCAGTATTTGAATTATTTATTTTATTCTGTAATTTCTGCTGTCAATAATTGCGGACCTCTCTGTATAACACAGACCTCAATACATCCAGTCCTGCCTGACATGGAAGTCAAAAACAGAATAGTAATCCAATCAAAAAAGGTAAAGCTCCTTTTTCTGTGATAAAAAAAGTTGACATTTACAACAAAACCCACCGGCACCGGACTAGTTGAAACCTGAGGCAAAATGTATTTCCCCCCTCTAAGGAGCCTATGATATACAGGTACGGTATGTGTGTGAGGTGTATTGTATTGTCTGGGCACATTCAGTTAACAACCCCATTAACGGAGTCACGAAGGAACCATGGGGCAAAGATAACATCAATCCTCACTTTAGTGGACATTACAGAGTGGCAAAAGCATTGCAACACTCCTGATGTAGGAGGGTTGAGTGTGTGGTGAGGCTAAGGCCTGTGCTGAGGGGAAACATAGTGCCACTGAATGTTTGCAGCTTGTATGCTGCCTGTTTTCTGCCTGTATGCTGCCTGTATGCTGTTGTTCCCCTGGACTCTCCTGTGTCTCATTCAAGAAATGTGCTCCCTTCCATCTGCCCTCATTTACACTCCTTCACTGATCTGACAAGACTGGATATTATGTGAAACTAATATGGTGTAAAACTAGGTGCTAGCGGGGCTATTGCTTTCACCAACCCAGTTGTCTCAGTGAGTTCCATGAAGGGAAGTGAACAAGGACAGAGGGAAGGTAACATGGTCAGGGAATTAGACGCAGCCGGGTTTCCTGGCAGGTGTGTGTGTGTCTGTGTGACCACCGGGGTTGTTTATCTGCTATTCTCAGGCCTCTCTTCCCCCATAGTGCCCAGACCGGCCAGGACCTGCCACTCTCCATGTGCCTCCAATCTATGTAGGAGACAGCAACGACTTTGTCTGCTCACTGCTCACCAACGATAACATTCACTATGCACAGACTCAACAAGAAAGGTCAGTGATTTTTCTCCAATCCGTGGGCATTGAATCCTAATGAAATATATGGGTCTATATGGGGCCCATTTGTGTGTGATTCCCTTCAGCATATCGACTATTTACACCTGATAAGGAAGGAGATTTAAACTAGGTTAAAGCTAGAATCTTTAATTTAAACAATAACAAAGCAGACACTCTGCCTCTGTTTTGGTAAAATGTAACCATTCATAGACAGAACTACGGATGCAAGGACTGACCATCCCATGATATCAAAATTATAGTTTTAACCATGTGGAGGCCATAAAGTGTTTGTTCAGATTTACATTGTTTACAAACATTGGAATAAAACAAGGTTATATTTAGGGTTTTGATGGGGGTATGACAGTTAATAACTTAAATTCTTCAAGAATCAATGGGTATAATTAATGTATAAGTAAAACAATTAATGTAGCAACTAAGGTTTCTAGCTTAATTAAAAACACAAAAGATGGTAATGGGAAGCATAGATCTTAACAGCATCATGGAACTCTATTCCACATCAGGTAACTGATGCAAGCAGTAGAATCAGTAAAAAAAATACTGCTCCTAGACCTTAGTGCTGCTTTTGATACCATCGATCACCACATTCTTTTGGAGAGATTGGAAACCCAAATTGGTCTACACAGACAAGTTCTGGCCTGGTTTAGATCTTATCTGTCGGAAAGATATCAGTTTGTCTCTGTGAATGGTTTGTCCTCTGACAAATCAACTGTAAATGTCGGTGTTCCTCAAGGTTCTGTTTTAGGACCACTATTGTTTTCACTATATATTTTACCTCTTGGGGATGTTATTCGAAAACATAATGTTAACTTTCACTGCTATGCGGATGACACACAGCTGTACATTTCAATGAAACATGGTGAAGCCCCAAAATTGCCCTTGCTAGAAGCATGTGTTTCAGACATAAGGAAGTGGATGGCTGCAAACTTTCTACTTTTAAACTCGGACAAAACAGAGATGCTTGTTCTAGGTCCCAAGAAACAAAGAGATCTTCTGTTGAATCTGACAATTAATCTTAATGGTTGTACAGTCGTCTCAAATAAAACTGTGAAGGACCTCGGCATTACTCTGGACCCTGATCTCTCTTTTGAAGAACATATCAAGATGGAAAAAAGGACAGCTTTTTTCCATCTATGTAACATTGCAAAAATCAGAAACTTTCTGTACAAAAATGATGCAGAAATATTAATCCATGCTTTTGTCACTTCTAGGTTAGACTACTGCAATGCTCTACTTTCCGGCTACCCGGATAAAGCACTAAATAAACTTCAGTTGGTGCTAAATAAGGCTGCTAGAATCCTGACTAGAACCAAAAAATTTGATCATATTACTCCAGTGCTAGCCTCTCTACACTGGCTTCCTGTCAAAGCAAGGGCTGATTTCAAGGTTTTACTGCTAACCTACAAAGCATTACATGGGCTTGCTCCTACCCATCTCTCTGATTTGGTCCTGCCATACATACCTACAAGATGCAGGCCTCCTAATTGTCCCTAAAATTTCTAAGCAAACAGCTGGAGGCAGGGCTTTGAGCTCCATTTTTATGGAACGGTCTGCCTACCCATGTCAGAGACGCAAACTCGGTCTCAACCTTTAAGTCTTTACTGAAGACTCATCTCTTCAGTGGGTCATATGATTGAGTGTAGTCTGGCCCAGGAGTGGGAAGGTGAACGGAAAGGCTCTGGAGCAACGAATCGCCCGTGCTGTCTCTGCCTGGCCGGTTCCCCTCTTTCCACTGTGATTCTCTGCCTCTAACCCTATTACAGGGGCTGAGTCACTGGCTTACTGGGGCTCTCTCATGCCGTCCCTGGAAGGGGTGCGTCACCTGAGTAGGTTGATTCACTGATGTGGTCATCCTGTCTGGGTTGGCACCCCCCCTTGGGTTGTGCCATGGCGGAGTTCTTTGTGGGCTATACTCGGCCCTGTCTCAGGATGGTAAGTTGGTGGTTGAAGATATCCCTCTAGTGGTGTGGGGGCTGTGCTTTGGCAAAGTGGGTGGGGTTATATCCTTCCTGTTTGGCCCTGTCTGGGGGTGTCCTCGGATGGGTCCACAGTGTCTCCTGACCCCTCCTGTCTCAGACTCCAGTATTTATGCTGCAGTAGTTTATGTGTCGGGGGGCTAGGGTCAGTTTGTTATATCTGGAGTACTTCTCCTGTCCTATTCGGTGTCCTGTGTGAATCTAAGTGTGCGTTCTCTAATTCTCTCCTTCTCTCTCTCGGAGGACCTGAGCCCTAGGACCATGCCCCAGGATTACCTGACATGATGACTCCTTGCTGTCCCCAGTCCACCTGGCCGTGCTGCTGCTCCAGTTTCAACTGTTCTGCCTTCTTATTATTCGAACATGCTGATCATTTATGAACATTTGAACATCTTGGCCATGTTCTGTTATAATCTCCACCCGGCACAGCCAGAAGAGGACTGGCCACCCCACATAGCCTGGTTCCTCTCTAGGTTTCTTCCTAGGTTTTGGCCTTTCTAGGGAGTTTTCCCTAGCCACCGTGCTTCTACACCTGCATTGCTTGCTGTTTGGGGTTTTAGGCTGGGTTTCTGTACAGCACTTTGAGATATCAGCTGATGTACGAAGGGCTTTATAAATACATTTGATTTGATTTGATTTGATTTGATTTGATTTGATTTGATACAAATACATCTTATGGAACAGAGAGGAGACTTTTAAGAGGCATACACAGGCACAAGCACACACATGATAAGATATGCACTCTACACACACATACACATGGATGTTGTATTGTAGATATGTGGTAGTAGAGTAGTGGCCTGAGGGAACACACTTAATGTGTTGTGAAAAGTGTTATGAAATGTAATGTCATGTAATATTTTAAATTGTATGCCTTAATGTTGCTGGACCCCAGGAAGAGTAGCTGCTGCCTTGGCAACAGCTAACAGGGATACATAATAAATACAAATACAAAGGAGCAGTCCATCCATAACATCATAAATACTTACAGTGCCATCAGAAAGTATTCATACCCCTTGACTTATTCCACATTTTGTTGTATTACAGCCGGAATTAAAATGTGATCACACATAATGCCACATAATGACAAAGTGAAAACCTGTTTTAGAAAGAACATTTATTGGCAATGAAATACAGAAATATCTAATTTACACAAGTACTTACACCCCTGAGTCAATACATGTATGAATCACCTTTTACAGCAATTACAGCTGTGTGTCTTTCTGGATAAGTCTCTAAGAGCTTTGCAGACCTGGTGTCACAAATATTACCGAAGGTGGCTCCCTTTCTTGTTCGGGTGGCGCTCGGCGGTCGTCGTCGCCGGTCTACTAGCTGCCACTGATCCTTTGTTCCGTGTTCGTTTGGTTTTGTCTAATTGGTTTCACCTGTTCATTGTTTGGTTGTTAGGGTGGGGTTATTTAAGTTCGTTTAAGTTCGCTTCTGTTTGTGCGGGCTTGTTCTTCTGTATTTGTGAGAGGTGTTAGTGTTTTGTTAGTGGTGTTAGTGCACACACATGATAAGATATGCACTCTACACACACATATACATGGATGTTGTATTGTAGATATGTGGTTGTAGAGTAGTGGCCTGAGGGAACACACTTAATGTGTTGTGAAAAGTGTTATGAAATGTAATGTCATGTAATATTTTAAATTGTATGCCTTAATGTTGCTGGACCCCAGGAAGAGATCGGGTTCTCGCTGTCCTAGTATTTCACATAAGGGTCCTATTTTGTTTTATAGTTACACCTGTGTTGGGTATACTATTTTGTTCCTGTGATTTTTTTGGACAATAAAGCGTGTTTTTTTCCTGCATCCTTTGCTCTCTGCGCCTGACTCCACACCCATTCACTCATTGAGCGTTACACCTGGATTGTGCAACATTTGCACAATATTATTTTAACAATTCTTCAAGCTCTGTAAAGTTGGTTGTTGATCATTGCTAGACAGCATTTTAAAGTTTTGCCATAAAGTAAATTTCAAGTAAATTTAAGTCAAATTTAGCTAGATCACACTAGAACATTCAATGTCATCTTAGTAAGCAATGCCAGTGTAGATTTGGTTTTTGTGTTTTAGGTTATTTTCCAGAATGAGCAGAATGAACCAGGTTTATCTCCAGGATTTTGACTGTGCTTAGCTCTATTCCATTTCTTTCTATCAACAACAAAAACTCCCTAGTCCTTGCCGATGACAAGCATACCTATAACATGATGCAGCCACCACCATGCTTGAAAATATGAAGAGTGGTACAATACTCAATGATGTGTTGGATTTACCCCAAACATAACACTTTGTATTCAGGACATAAAGTTAATTTATTTTCAAAATGTTTTGAAGTTTTACTCCAGTACCTTATTACAAACAGGATGCATGTTTTGGAATATTTTTATTCTGTACAGTCTTCCTTCTTTTCCCGCTGTCATTAAGGTTAGTATTGTGGAATAACTACAATGTTGTTGATCCATCCTGAGTTTTCTCCTATCACAGCCATTAAACTCTGTAACTGTTTTAAAGTCACCACTGGCTTCATGGTGAAATCCCTGAGCAGTTTCCTTCCTCTCCGGCAACCGAGTTAGGAAGGACGCCTATATCTTTGTAGTGACTGGGTGTACTGATACACCATCCAAAGCCTAATAATAACTTCACCATGCTCAAAGGGATATTCAATGGTTGCTTCTTTCGTTTTTACCCACCTATCTTTGTAGTGACTGGGTGTACTGATACACCATCCAAAGCCTAATAATAACTTCACCATGCTCAAAGGGATATTCAATGAATTTGTATACATAGCTACACAGGCTGCTTTAACTAATCAGCATTGAGGATATGTCCTCCTTGTAGATCCCTCCCTCCTCCAGTACAAAGTGCCTGTAACGGTGTCCCAAATCTTTATTTTTGATTTAACCTTTATTTAACTAGGCAAGTCAGTTAAGAACAAATTCTTATTTACAATGACGGCCTACCCCGGCCAAACCTGGACGATGCTGGGCCAATTGTGCGTTGCCCTATGGGACTCTCAATCACAGCCGGATGTGATACAGCCTGAATTCAAACCAGGGACTGTAGTGACACCTCTTGCACTGAGATGCAGTGCCTTAGACCGCTGCGCCACTCGGGAGCACCCTATTGTCTATATAGTGCACTAATTTTGAGCAGAGCCCTATTGCTCCTGGTCAAATGTAGTGCACTAAATAGGGTGCCATTTGGGACGGTAACCCTGTGAGACAAGCGATGATTCGCTAGGGAGGGAGTGGACCTGTTTCCACCAAACAAACACCCTGGGGACCAATGTTTCCCTGACACGGAACCTGGTGCGTATTTCCCTAATTCATTGAAGCAGTAAGGTCTTCAAGATGACAATGCTCTCCACTCTTAGTGGTAAGTCATTGACAAAAATAGGGAATTAATATAGGGAACTAAGCAAAAGGCTCATGTAAATATGGAGAGAGCACGCCAATCCAATAATTTATCCAATTTAAATCCATAAGAACACGTTATCGCTTGCAGCACTCGATGTAAATCGGAGGCCACTGTGACATGCTTTTCCCAGTAATCTCCACTGTTCAATTATGTATAGGCATGTTGACCCTATCAGAAAATCAATTACTGACAGGTTGACAATACCCTGCCTCATCCCAGAGGTCTCAGCACAGCTGTCTGTGGTTATCTCTAGTCAACACACTCCATACCATGGTTTAAAACACCATTGCAGTCTGAACTGAATTCTCACTGCTGCTGATATTACCATAGACATTTAATCATGGATAAATTGCACCAGATAAGTTGATTTTCCTAAGAGATAGGAAGGTTAATAGAAAGGAAAAGTTCCATGAGCAGCACTGAGTGACAGTACATTCTCAGCTTACTACTTCAACACACTTACTGTCTTTAGTCTGTGACCAAATCTGAGCATCTTCCCTCCACTATCCTCAACCCTCCCCTGCCCTCTCCGCTCTCCGCTCTCCACTCCCCCATTCCTCTCTCCTCTCTCCATTCTGCTCCTTCTTCCCTCTTCCCCTCCTCTCCTCTTCTCCTCTGAGCTCTCCTCCCTCCTCCCTGTGCCTCAGTCTGGTTAACTCAAGGGCATTGTAGCGCCTCTTATCTGTGGCTGTGATTCATCAGCCTGTTTGGTAAATAAGAGATGTTATCATCATGCTGCTCTTGGTTGCATTGAAGTCCATGTCCTAATCAATAACATCCAATTCATCATAGATCTGCTGCTTTGATTAGCTTGGCCTAATCCAATACACAATTTGGCTGTCCATTACCAAGGCAGGACAAAGCAGTGTTGAGCATGTTGTTATCAATGGTAGTTATGAGTTTAGTGCTGATATAAAGCTAGCAGGCTTTGCAGCAGGCCGGGTGTGGGGTGAGGACAGGACAATCTCAGCCAGGCTCTTTTAATTGCAAATCCACTCGGGTCTCCTTCTGATGCAGAACCCGTTGGTTTAACAGCCTAGGCAAGGCAACACCGCAGGCGGTTAAGTGCAGGAGATGGTAAAAAGTTCATAATTGTTCCCCGGATATAGCTTAAAGGCAGAGCGAGGTAAAAAGGATGAACTTTTCTTTTTTAACACCGGGCGTTCTTGAATCAGAATCTGTGAAATTGCGTAGTGAGAGAGTGTAGATAATGTGTTAGGTTAAGTACCATGTGGGGAGGCGGTGGCTCCGTCTGGAGGGAGCTCAAGCGAGCAGACGGTTATTCACTTGAGAATGCAGATGAGCTGAACAAGTATGAACCAAGTTAATGAATACAAAACTGCTTTCAAAGCCTACATCAGACCTGACCTACGCAGGGTTCAAAGACTATACTTCCTTTACAGTAGGAAAACAACATGTTGGCACTATGAAATTAAAAGGATAAAATCAAGTTTCTAACCTTATGAAATAAGCAATACGAGCCATTATGGTACTGTTAACATGACAATGATTTACCCCATGGGTTTAGCGAGGAACTTTATTGTAGAGTTAACAGACATTAATTGGTCAAAAGGTTGTCAGACCCTCTACATATACAGATATTTGAACCTCTCATTACAACAACCTTTTTCCTCCAATCCCAGGGCAATGGGTGCCATTCGCATTATTCTGGTAATTTACATACAATTATTAAAATACAGTGCTTGGTTTGGAGCTCATGGTATCCACTTAAAAAACGAAATAATTGAATTTGATGACAATAATTCCTCATTTAGCAACATACCGTTGAAGTCGGAAGTTTACAAACACTTAGGTTGGAGTCATTAAAACTCGTTTTTCAACCACTCCACAAATGTATTGTTAACAAACTATAGTTTTGGCAAATCGGTTCAGACATCTACTTTGTGCATGACACAAGTAGTTTTAAACAGCTTGGAAAATTCCAGAAAATGATGTCATGGCTTTAGAAGCTTCTGATAGGCTAATTTACATAATTTGAGTCAATTGGAGGTGTACCTGTGGATGTATTTCAAGGCCTACCTTCAAACTCAGTGCATCTTTGCTTGACATCACAGGAAAATCAAAAGAAATCAGCCAAGACCTCAGAAAAAAACTGTAGAGCTCTACAAGTCTGGTTCATCCTTGGGAACAATTTCCAAACACCTGAAGGTACCACGTTCATCTGTACAATATTAAGCAAGTATAAACACCATGGGACCACACAGCCGTCATACTGCTCAGGAAGGAGAAGCGTTCTGTCTCCTATAGATGAACGTACTTTGGTGCGAAAAGTGCAATAAATCCCAGAACAACAGCAAAAACCTTGTGAAGATGCTGTAGGAAACAGGTACAAAAGTACCTACATCCACAGTAAAACGAGTGCTATATCGACATAACCTGAAAGGCCGCTCAGCAAGGAAGAAGCCACTGCTCCAAAACCACCATAAAAAAGCCAGACTACGGTTTGCAACTGCACATGGGGACAAATATCGTACTTTTTGGAGAAATGTCCTCTGGTCTGATGAATCAAAAATAGAACCTTTTGGCCATAATGACCTTTGTTTTGTTTGGAGGAAAAAAGGGCGAGGCTTGCAAGCCAAAGAACACCATCCCAACCGTGAAGCACCGGGGTGGCAGCATCATGTTGTGGGAGTGCTTTGCTGCAGGAGGGACTGGTGCACTTCACAAAATAGATGGCATCATGAGGACAAATTATGTGGATATATTAAAGCAACATCTCAAGACATCAGTCAGGAAGTTAAAGCTTGGTCTCAAATGGGTCTTCCAAATGGAAAATAACTTCCAAGGTTTTGGCAAAATGGCTTAAGGACAACAAAGTCAAGGTATTGGATTGGCCATCACAAAGCTCTGACCTCAATCCTATGGAAAATTTGAGGGCAGAACTGAAAAAGCGTGTGTGAGCAAGGAGACCTACAAACCTGACTCAGTTACACCAGCTCTGTCAGGAGGAATGGGCCAAAATTCACCCAACTTATTGTGGGAAGCTTGTGGAAGGCTACCCAAAACGTTTGCCCCAAGTTAAACAATTTAAAGGCAATGCTACCAAATACTAATTGACTGTATGTGAACGACCCACTGGGAATGTGATGAAAGAAAAAAACTGAAATAAATCATTCTCTCTACTATTATTCTGACATTTTACATTCTTAAAATAAAGTGGTGACCATAACTGACCTAAGACAGGGCATTTTTACTTGGATTAAATGTCAGGAATTGTGAAAAACTGAGTTGAAATGTATTTGGCTAAGGTGTATGTAAACTTACGACTTCAACTGTATTTTTGGCTCACAGCCCTCCTACCACTTAAAACAGAACATCAGGCACTTCACTTGTTGTTGTTGTTAGATAATGCTCCATTCTGATCTCCGAAATAAATGAATTAGCTCGCCTCTTGCTAACAACCATTGGATGTAGCATAAAACCAAAACAGTGAACTTTTCCCTAATACTTTTCCCATGAACTTCCTGACTCACACAGAGCAAAAATAATCAAAGTTCTGACTTTCATTTCCCCCATTATCAGTCACACAACAATTTCACAGAACAGCAATCACACAATAATGAACTCCCAGAAGCAATTAAACAGGCTTTCCTGCAGAGGGACCTTCATGAATACCAGAAAGACTCTTTCCGCTTTTGAGAAGCCACTAATCAGAGCACATTCCAGACGAGGTGTCACATCAGTTGTGTTCTCCCAGAAATCCCTTCAGGAAACAGAACTAAAGTGAAGGCTTCTAATCAACACAAACTGCTTTATAGATTGCATCCAAAATTGCACCCTATTCCCTACATAGTGCACTATGGGCCCTGCTCAAATGTAGTGCACTATATAGGAAATAGGGTGCCATTTGTGACACAGACCTAGGCTGTTCTGCACGTCCCTCTCTGACACCAGCCTGATGGGGTTTAATTGGGCTGAACATACCATCTCCTTTATATCACACTACATGATATCTTCAACACAACTTCACAAATTACCTGTTGACATTATGAGGGCAAGTTGGAGTGAAAAAAAAACCCTGTTTTTTTCAGGTTTCGGGTGACGGATAGAATTATGTAATAAAAAATATATTAAATGTTTTCGGATATCAGCCTAATTGTTGCTTAACTTTAACTGTCTTTGGAAACTTAAAAAAAGACAACTGCCTATAGACTGAAAAGTATCTGTAGTAACAATATGTTAGCTAAATGTACCTTACTGTATCAAGTCAAAGATGATCTTAATCACAAAATGTCATAATTTAGTTTCCCCAAACATGCAGTGCTGATTGCAAGCCCATGATCCCACACATGGTCACAGTGAATCCATATTCCCTCTCACTATGCAGTAGATAGAAATTATGCATCTTACACATATTAATTATTCAATTACATAGAACTACAGAAAATAGCATATCTATGGGATCATAGCTCTCAAATTCAACCCTGGACCTAGAAGCCAGTTCCACTGCTTTTTTTTCATTCTTCCCCTCTAATCAGGTACCGATTTAGACCTGGGACACAATAGGTGCAATGAATTATCAGGTAACAGAAAACCAGCAGTACTCCAGTCCAGACCTCCAGGGTAGGATTTGAATACCCTTGGATTATAGGATCTCTATGGATTCTTACCAGTGTTCTGATCCATGTACTCCCGGGACACATGTTCATTCTGGTGCACCCATTCTCCATTACACTTGAAGAAGATCTGCAGTGCGGGCACAGCCCGACAGAGCAGCTTGATTGGGTTGCTCTTGATGATGTAGGCATCTTCTGGCTCCTTCATGAAGTGAGGCAGGGTACCTGGGACTGACGGTAGGGAGTCTGGCAGGATGTCACCTGTGGCTCCTGCAAAGAGAAAGACAGATTGATTGATTGAACTAACCAATCAAATACATTTATTTAACTAACCCTTTTTCAGATCAGCAGTTGTCACAAGGTGCTTTATGGATTTGCAGCCTAAATCCTCAAAGAGCAACCAATGCAGTGTTCTTCTGGGTGACCATGACTGATTTTCAAAACAAAACCTAGCGCTGATAGATATGCTAAGCTTTTCGCTAACATTTTGAGCTAAAGGAAAGTAATTCAAACTACTCTTCTATGATGTGTCCTAGAATTAAATGATGCCTGGAAAAATTGTTTCTCAAAGAGGCAAAAAAGTGTCACTGTTAACTTGGGGTCTATAGGAACAATTGATCTTTCACATACCGAGGCAATACTTTGGATTCACTATTCTCCCCATGTTCATATTGAAAATCTGTAATTCTCTGCGGAGTGACAATGTTTCTCATTCTTCACAAGTTAACATCGTCAGAAAAGAAGAATACAAGGAGAACAATTTAAGCAATTCTCTTCCACTCTAGTCGATATCCGTCTTTTCAGAGCAATTTGTCGATGAATGTAATCAGAATAGACCACCAAGCAGAGGCATTGGGAGAGGACTGATTACCCGTACTGTGACTGTTGAGCCTGACTGCATCTTATCTCCGCCGCAAACCCTCCTCTTTGTGCAAAGAATGTCTTTGTCAAGATGCCAAAATGCCCAATATGTCCCTACTTTAGCACAATTCATATCAGGTTATTCCTTCAAGTCAGTTCAGAAAGCAGCTGGAACAGGTTTGACTGTCATTCTACCATAGAGTACCTCATTGATTTAATAGAGAGGGAAACATTGATCTAACAACAAGGCTACACAATATTAGATGGGATTTTAGTTCAAGACAGATCTTGGATGCATTCCCAAATTGCACTGTACTGTCTCCCCTTCACTGTATTCCCATTATAGTGCAGTATACTTGACCAGGGTCCTATGGACTATAAAGGGAATAGGGTGTCATTTTGGGCAAAGTTCTGGACTCTTCATGTGAAGCCTCTAGTTCAGAACAGCCCTCTACTCCTGGGCCCAGAACAATAAGGAGGAACAGGACGTCATCGCTGAGCAAATCCCAGAATTAAACCTCAATCCCATCAAGGACAATATGGTTAAGCCATTCAGAGATGTACTGTAAAAGCCCATGAAAGCTATTATGTCCCACCATCAAATCCAATTTTGTCCACTGAAATCTAATCACCCAGCCCCACTTTCTACCACCACATCCCACAAATGTGGTCATGGCTAACAGACAAATCAATGAACGCTATGGTGCACTCACCAAAAAACAGATTATAGTGTAAACATACATCCAAACTTTGGAGTACAGGACTCAATACACAAGGCCAGATTGGGGTTCATACTTTCAGAAATTACCCTGGACTTTTGAAGACTTGGAAGGTCATTTTGACAACAATCTCAGGATTTGTTGCGCATAGTTTGCCAAGAAAATTCTGTCGTTATTGACTGCAGTTATAAAGGCCTTGAGCACTAAATAGGTATTTTATAAATGGAAAAATACAAATGTATAGGTTGCCTCAGTTTTGACAAAGAAATTAATGCATTGAAGTATAAGAGTAAACTCTCGGCAAAACAAGTATGTAACTATTTCGGTTCTATTCCGTTCTGTCGTGTTCAAAAAGCTTGAAAAAAACCAATTCTTCCACTGCTGTTTTTTTTACTCTTCATATTTTTCAGTCTTCTTTCACATTGTTATGTTGTTGAGTACATGAATGAGTCCAAGCATGTATTTTCACAATGCATAAATAAATCATGCTTTTGACCATAGATTTCCAAAACAGACCTAGAAAAGGACCTTAAAAAACAAGTGACAATGTAGGTATGACATAAAGAATCAGGCAAGCAGAAAAGAGACACTAACTCGTAATCTTCCCAGATCATTGAGTGACAAATTGAAAATTGTTTCAAGCAGAAGAAGATTAAATTATGTTATTTCTGCTACGGGAGGTGGATTTGAGGAGGAAGGGGATATACAACCTGTATAATTAATTCCTTACTCCAAACCTGAAGGGCAGGTGTGCCAATAATGACACATCCTCTGTAAAATAGATTCCAGACAGATTGTTAATTTCTATTTTACTGATGCCTTTGCTTGTCTCCTTTTTAAGCAGCCATTTTTTTCTAGAATCAAAAAAGAGAACACAATGTGACGAAATCTTTAACTATTTTTATACAGCACATGAGTGGAAAATCCCAAAATTCACTCTTGTGATACCCCCCCACAGCCATGTATCACAACAAGTTGGGAAGTAAGTACATGTTGTGTCTATGAATACTGCAAGCTGTGTCCTCATAGAGGGTAGTCTTCCTCAGTTAAACTCTTTCTAGTATGAATGAACACCTCGGCCTGTGGTGGTGTCAAACCAAGCCTACCTTCACTCCTCAGCTTAGTTTGCAGGTCATTTTTTAGAATGGTGAGTTATGGCAAAACTATCATAATCCTTTTCATCCACCATTGACAAGTGTATAGAGAATCCCCCTTTTACAGAGATGTGGACTCAAATGTTTCCACTCAACTTCGATGACTCGAAAGACCCGGGAGACTTGTTTAGATTTCCCCATCCCTAAAGGGCATCACACTCCTCTCATTCTCTAACCTCCTCTACCAGCACCTTCTGATATTAGACAACCAAGCTTCACAGACCTCTCTACGCGCACCCAGTGGGTGGGAGTGGGCAAACACTCTACTCTAATTGGACATTTCTCGCTGTCACTCAAACTATCTGTCAACACTAGCAGAGAAAAAGAGGGGAAGCGAGAGGGTCCACTCCCGTTAAAATCTGTCCACGCATGAATACAGTGACATGCAGAGCAATAGGCAGAATGATAAGCAGATCGCCTGCCTTCCCGCCTTCGGGACAACAACTCCCAATGTCAAGGGAGGAGTACATCTCATCATTATATATAGTATCTCTGACGCTAGTTCGTCAATTGAAAGAGACATTGACTGTGTCTGTAATCATCATGGCATCATCTGGATCAGTTCCCAAAACTCGTTGTATTCGGTATCAAAGACTATGTGGTGGTGGGAAAAAAAATGGCTGCAGTTTGTAAAACATGTGGGACCAAAATCAATGATGAAATTGCAAAAACCTCAAACTTTGTCAGACATATGAAGTCCCATGAAGATAGGTAAGAATTTAATTATTGCTGTGTGAGCTAGCTAGCTAATGTGGGGTAATGTTCTGGAACTTACTCAACTCAAATCAAAGTTTATTTGTCATGTGTGTCAAATACAACAGGTGTAGACCTTACAGTGAAATGCTTACTTACAGGCTCTAACCAATAGTGCAAAAAAAAGGTATGTGTGTGTGTGTGTGTGTGTGTGTGTGTGTGTGTGTGTGTGTGTGTGTGTGTGTGTGTGTGTGTAGGTAAGTAAAGATATAAAACAACAGTAAAAAGACATTTGAAAATAAGAGTAGCAAGGCTATATACAGACACTGGTTAGTCAAGCTTATTGAGGTAGTGTGTATATGTAGGTATGGTTATAGTGACTACGCATATATGATGAATACCCCCATGGTTTGGGGGTAAAAACTGTTGAGAAGCCTGTCTCAGCCTCCAGTATTTATGCTGCAGTAGTGTATGTGTCGTGGGGCTAGGGTCTGTTTGTTATATCTGGAGTACCACTCCTGTCCTATTCGGTGTCCTGTGTGAATTTAAGTGTGCTCTCTCTAATTCTCTCTTTCTTTCTCTCTCTTGGAGGACCTGAGCCCTAGGACCATGCCTCAGGACTACCTGACATGATGACTCCTTGCTGTCCCCAGTCCACCTGGCCGTGCTGCTGCTTCAGTTTCAACTGTTCTGCCTTATTATTATTGGACCATGCTGGTCATTTATGAACATTTGAACATCTTGGCCATGTTCTGTTATAATCTCCACCCGGCACAGCCAGAAGAGGACTGGCCACCCCACATAGCCTGGTTCCTCTCTAGGTTAATTCCTAGGTTTTGGCCTTTCTATGGAGTTTTTCCTAGCCACCGTGCTTCTACACCTGCATTGCTTGCTGTTTGGGGTTTTAGGCTGGGTTTCTGTACAGCACTTTGAGATATCAGCTGATGTATGCCTATATAAATACATTTGATTTGATTTGATATGATTTTTGTCCTAGACTTGGCACTCCGGTACCGCTTGCCATGCGGTAGTAGAGAGAACAGTCTGTGATAGTGGTGGCTGGGGTCTGTGACAATTTTTAGGGCCTTCCTCTGGTACCGCCTGGTGTAGAGGTCCTGGATGGCAGGCAGCTTTGCCCCAGTGAAGTACTGGGCCGTACGCACTACCCTCTGAAGTGCCTTGCGGTCGGAGGCTGAGCAATTGCCATACCAGGCAATGATGCAACCGGTCAGGATGCTCTCGATGTTGCAGCTGTAGAACCTTTTGAGGATCTCAGGACCCATGCCAAATCTTTTTAGTTTCCTGAGGGGGAATAGGCTTTGTCGTGCCCTCTTCACGACTGTCTTGGTGTGTTTGGAACATTCTAGTTTGTTGTTGATGTGGACACCAAGGAACTTGAAGCTCTCAACCTGCTCCACTACAGCCCCGTCAATGAGAATGGGGGCGTGCTTGGTGCTCTTTTTCCTGTAGGCCATAATCATCTCCTTAGTCTCAGTTACGTTGAGGGATAGGTTGTCATTCTGGTACCACACGGCCAGGTCTCTGACCTCCTCCCTATAGGCTGTCTCGTCATTGTCGGAGATCAGGCCTACTGTTGTGTCACCTGCAAACTTAATGATGGTGTTGGAGTCGTGCCTGGCCATGCAGTCGTGGGTGAACAGGGAGTACAGGAGGGGACTGAGCACGCACCCCTGTGGAGCTCCAGTGTTGAGGATCAGAGTGGCAGATGTGTTGCTACCAACCCTCACCACCTGGAGGCGGCCTGTCAGGAAGTCCAGGATCCAGTTGCAGAGGGAGGTGTTTTGTCCCAGGTTTCTTAGCTTGGTGATGAGATTTGAGGGTACTATGGTGTTGAACACTGAGCTGTAGTCAATGAATAGCATTCTCACATAGGTGTTCCGTTTGTCCAGGTGGGAAAGGGCAGTGTGGAGTGCAATAGAGATTGCATCATGTGTGGATCTGTTTGGGCGATATGCAAATTGGAGTGGGTCTAGGGTTTCTGGGATAATGGTATTGATGTGAGCCATTACCAGCCTACTACTACAACATAAAAAAACATGGTAAATTCAGACAATTACCTACTGAATTATATCAGTTTCCTAAACGTTATGTTCATTCATGAATTCAACAAAAAATTATGGTGAGATGATTTGATAATCTCCATCATATAAAGCAATTGACTAAATAATACAGTATAAGTATGTTATAGCTTTCATGAATACCAGAAGAGGAAGACGATCAGCTGTGACCCACAGCAGCCACACATCTCCCAATTCATAGAAACATGCTCTGTGCAACTGTACAACACAAACCATCCACAGTAAATAGCTATCACCAATTCCATAATGTCACATCTTATTGTGGATTGCAACATACCCCTGCTCATCATTGAACACAAGAGCTTTCGTCACTTTTTGGAAAAAACATATTGGGTATTGTGTAGACTGATACCCCATATAATTGATCCCCAGTCCTTAGGTAAAGCTTTACAGTGCAATATGAATGTCAATACACACAATAGGCTGACTGGGGAGGTGATCACAATCCTGCAATAAGAGCTGCAATGCTAATATTTATAACCTCTTCACAGTTGTGTTTTGTGGGTGTCACCGAGTAGACTGATACACCATTTCGTTGCTTCACATTCCAACCTTTTTTAACATGATCTAGTCTAAATATGGCATGAAATCCACCAATTGTAACCTTCTGCATCCCTTTCAACGAAGTACTTTTATTTTGAAGGCAAACCGCAAATGCCACTATTGTGACTAATCCTTATTGTGGCTAGCTTCACAACACATAACCCGGTCTGGTCTAGCCTCACTAGCCAGATAAAGCTAGCTGGCTGCTTATAACTTTAGCTTTGGGAAACAGGGTTAAGTAACTGGCTAGCTATTTATTTTCATGAACTGAAGTTCATTTCCATAGGTGAACAACAAGTGGCTACCTAGCTAATACTGACTCACAAGGATTCCTAAATCATTGCTAAGAATAATGAAAATGTCTGCAGTTTCTACAGGTCATTGTTTTCAGGCTGGTTGTATTGTTGCTAGCTAGGTACCAAGATAATGCTAGCTACCCCAGAAGTTGCGGTCAAACACATAATGCTTTATTACCAACGCGGTATTGTAAACACATTGTTCGTTGCCTGTGTTTTCTTGTTTGCAGACTTTTTTTGTACAGCTTTGACAGTGCTGTTGATAGTAGTGGTGGCGTTTGGTTTGCACGTGAAAATTCAGAACACACAACATTCTATAATAGAACTGTGTTATTTGATGTGTCAAATTAAAAGCTTATTTAATGCAACAAATTGTGTTATTTGACATGTATCTTTTTTGACACACAAAAACCAAAACAGAGTTCCATAGTATGTTGTGAAGGTAATAGCAGTGACGCTATTACTGTGTAACTCCGGTAGGCCAACATCTAAAAAATAGCACACTTGGTAATATGTACCGGGGCTCAACCAGTCGCGAAAGCCAACATCACCTACGACGACAGTTAACGGTTGATTGTCAAGGGCAATGAATTACAATATATTGGCATTAATGGCTTTCGCCTTTGAGCTCTTTCAAATGACTGCTCAACATGTTGACTGCTCAATCCATACAGCAGCCATTGTGGGCTAGGTTAGGAATGCTGTGTTGCACGTGTAGCGGCAAATTTTACATGGCGTCATTACGTTATATAGGTATGCACGTCAACTTTGACATCGGTTTTGCACATCGCCGTTAAATTAGACATCGGGCCGATACCGATGTTGGCATTTTTAGCTAATATTGGCCGATTCCGATATGTTCTCAGATTATATCGTGCATCCCTAATTACAGCTAGTGGTGGGGATGGGTTGAAGAAGACTAAAATTGTCAGTCCAGCTCTTTCCAAAGCGTCCAAGATTAGCTAATTGCTCCACACTAGCATCACTTTTAAAGAGGCATTTGAAGGTGAGTTTGGAGTGAAGGGAATCCCTGCTGCAGTGAACACAAGTTGGAACTTCACACTGAGGCAGGTGAGAGAAGTGCTTCATTGCAGCTATCTGAAGTTGTGTTGGATGCTGGAAGAGGTAAGGCATAAGGAATTAATATTTTAATTGAGAGAGTGGAAAATACTAAAAGAGTTGGGCGACATTCTTCAGCCTTTTGCAGAAGCCACAGGTATTACCCAAGGAGAAAAAGTTGTCACAATCAGTGCAGTGGTTCCTTGCATTCTTTCTCTACACAATCATCTGGAGACACAGAAACCTCAAGTAAGCTACCTTACTGGCCTGGTCCGTAGTCTCCAAGCATCACTGAAGAGGAGATTAATTGGAATCTTCATCAATGTCAAGATGGCCACCCCATCTGGAGATTGCACCCTTCTCAGGCCATATCTATCTTAAAGCAGTAGATCCATCCTTTTCCCTGGTGTGGCTGCAACATCATGTTCTGGTGGATGATGCTATTAAGGACGAGGTGATAAATGGTGAAAGGTGTGTATCTTTTTATTATAAAAAGTTTACCAATAGAGTTAATACTTAGCCTAATTAATTTAATTTATACAGCATTTTAATTTAAATAGTAAACTACTAATAGCAAGATTAACCTTTTGTTTCTGTCTATATTTGCTCTGTCTATATAGATGTAATTCTGCGAGAGACTGGGCAACATGTGGATCCAACCACCACTGAGGACTGTTCTCTGGGAAAGGAGTCAGCATATCGCATGTTTGCAGCATATCGCCACTACCTTGACATTTGCAAAGGACAGAACAACCTTTGGTTCAGGGCTATGAACAGAAACATTCTTCCTTCACTGTTCTGAGTGGAAATGAGGGTCTTGGCAGTGCTCCTGTAGAGCGTGTTTCATAGTTTTACAACCCATGTCTGTTCACTTGGGCGGGGCCTCTGAGTGAGCAGAGTGGTGTTCTTATGACAAACCGTTCTCTCATTAAGAAGCTAAAATTACATTTTATCTTTTCACAAATAGTTTAATATTTAAACATTTAAAATGCACAACAATTCCATGTGAATCTGATAACTAGAATGTGTAGATTTTCCAAGATACAGTTTATGTCGTCCTATCATCAGTAATCATGTCTCAGACACCAACTGATCTGACATCATATTCATTAAGTACCAAAGCATATTTTCAACTGGTTGGATTACCGAAATATGGTTCTGTTTCCCACCTTTTGAGGTTCCCAGAATCTCTATGTTAACAAAGGGCTTTTCAAGAGTCAACTTTTATAGTAGAGAGAGAGAAACGGGGGGGAAGGTATTTATGGGGGTCCTAAACCTCCCCCAACAGGCCAACATCATGACAAGTAATACAAAAAAACTTTCTAACATGATCTTTCACTCAAGTTTATTATGTAGTGTACATCTTGGCCATGTTCTGTTATAATCTCCACCCGGCACAGCCAGAAGAGGACTGGCCACCCCATATATGCTCTCTCTAATTCTCTCTTTCTTTCTCTCTCTCGGAGGACCTGAGCCCTAGGACCATGCCCCAGGACTACCTGACATGATGACTCCTTGCTGTCCCCAGTCCACCTGACCGTGCTGCTGCTCCAGTTTCAACTGTTCTGCCTTATTATTATTCGACCATGCTGGTCATTTATGAACATTTGAACATCTTGGCCATGTTCTGTTATAATCTCCACCCGGCACAGCCAGAAGAGGACTGGCCACCCCACATAGCCTGGTTCCTCTCTAGGTTTCTTCCTAGGTTTTGGCCTTTCTAGGGAGTTTTTCCTAGACACCGTGCTTTTACACCTGCATTGCTTGCTGTTTGGGGTTTTAGGCTGGGTTTCTGTACAGCACTTTGAGATATCAGCTGATGTACAAAGGGCTATATATGATTTGATTTAAAAACAGGAAATAAAAAATTGCATTAAAATTGTCATTAAATACTTGAGGACTCCAAACCCCAAATTAGGGACTTGTGACTTAACTCAACCTGAGCTGTGGAACTTTGGACTTTACTTGAGACTTGCCCATTATTACTTGCGACTTGACTCAAGAGTCAAAGGTTAAGACTTGAGACTTGCTTAGGACTTAAAATGCAGACAAATATGTCTAAATATGGTTTTTAATCAAACTGTTTTGTGGAATATACATCCATGCAGACACTTAATGGCCAGGGTGTGATATAACGATGTAGCACTGACAAATTCTTCTTCTCCATGCAGTGTACTTCATCTGCTATAATTGAACAGGAAGCCTTGACTCAAAAGGCCTGGTGAACCCTGTATATGCTTTTGGTTTGAGGGTTCACGTCCATTTCCCACTGCAAACAGCTAACTATGATCCTTGTCCTCTTCTTAATGCCTACACACTTACCGCAGTCAAAGGTAACAGATAAATGGAACGAGGTGACAATGCACGCTCCATAAAACACCCCGAGTCTCACTTCCTCTCGCTCTCATGATAGATGGTCATTAATATGTGGCTTAATGAAGGCAATGAGTGTGCCGCCAATAAGTCACTTATTTCCTCATTAGGCCTGTACATTTTTAACCTGCATCTTAAAGGGTCCTCACTCTCCTCCTATCAGCTTCCAGTCACCGGGCGGAGGGCACGCGGCAGGCAAATGCTTTCACCCTGAGCAGAGAGTAGACCCACTGGGCACAGACGTCAATTCAATGTCTTTTCCATGTTGGTTCAACCTCATTTCATTGAAACGTTGATTCAACCAGTTGGTGCCGGGTGGGGAGCTGCCTGGATGGTGGATGGCAGTGCAGATTAATGCCATGGTGGTTATCTGCATATGGGGAGATCTGCGGTGTCTGTTGTGGCACAGGTGCTGTGCTCATGGACGAGGGGAACAATGGCAATGAGCCAGGGGACCTTCTCAATCATAAAGATTTAAATCAACCAACTCTGACACATACCAATGGCATGACAATCACAACTGCATAATGTATGCCTTAGTAAGTTCTGTTCACTTTTCTTTCCAATGCTGTGGGGTGCAGTGAGCGGACTGAGCTTGTACAGGGTGATAAATATGGACGGGGCTATGCCAAGATGGATCATTTACTGAACAGCCAACTGATGTAAAAAGAAAAAAAAGGAATTAAACTAGCACTTCTGCTTCTCTGTGAGACCCTTTTGTGTTTCACAGCTTGCCTCTCTCCTGTCAGCAATACGCGTCCCACAATCAAATGGACAGCAGCAGAAGTGGGCTAACTGTAGATACAACTGTCACCGCAGCATCACTCATTCACTACTCTCCTGGCTGCCTGTCTCCCTTTACCCAGTTGTACATTACTATTTCACAGCTGCCTCCGGACCCAAAGTCTTTAAAACCGCACACTTTTATTCTCACACCCTGAAAACACTGGGGACTTCTCATGGATTTTTTACAGGGATGGAGACAGGGAGAGGGCAAGGAAGAATACTGTTAGGCTGTGTGAGTGTAGGTTTTACATGGTGAGCACCCTTCATTGGACTTCAGCAGGAATCCTACTCATTTGAAAGCCGGGAGTGCCAGTCTATTCTGACCGCAAGGCTGTCAGAGGGGAGGGGACAGGATGAGAGGAGCACAGGATGGAGAGGAAGGAGTCTGACTGTACTGTTCTCTGAGCCCCATGTGTGCACTTCAGAGGGTGGAGAGAAGGAAGAGGCGCAAGCAAGTACAGCCCCCCCCCCACACACACACAGAATTATCCTACAGAATAACAGCAGAGAAATACTGTAGTCCTGTAGTCATACTGTCCTTATACTTCAATTAAGGCGTATCAAGGGGCCCAACAGTATCAAATCAAATTATATTTGTCACATACACATGGTTAGCAGATGTTAATGTGAGTGTAGCGAAATGCTTGTGCTTCTAGTTCCGACAATGCAGTAATAACCAACGAGTAATCTAACCTAACAATTTCACAACAGCTACCTTATACACACAAGTGTAAAGGGATGAACAATATGTACATAAAGATATATGAATGAGTGATGGTACAGAATGGCATAGGCAAGATGCAGTAGATGGTATCGAGTACAGTATATACATATTGAGATGAGTAATGTAGGGTATGTAAACATTATATTAAGTGGCATTGTTTAAAGTGGCTAGTGATACAATTTTTACATGTATGGCAACAGCCACTCAATGTTAGTGGTGGCTGTTTAACAGTCTGATGGCCTTGAGATAGAAGCTGTTTTTCAGTCTCTCGGTCCCTGCTTTGACGCACCTGTACTGACCTTGCCTTCTGAATAATAACGGGTGAACAGGCAGTGGCTCGGGTGGTTGTTGTCCTTGATGATCTTTATGGCCTTCCTGTGACATCGGGTGGTGTAGTTGTCCTGGAGGGCAGGTAGTTTGCCCACAGTGATGCGTTGTGCAGACCTCACTACCCTCTGGAGAGCCTTACGGTTGTGGGCGGAGCAGTTGCCATACCAGGGGGTGATACAGCCCGACAGGATGCTCTCGATTGTGCATCTGTAAAAGTTTGTGAGTGCTTTTGGTGACAAGCCACATTTTTTCAGCCTCCTGAGGTTGAAGAGGCGCTGCTGCACCTTCTTCACAACGCTGTCTGTGTGGGTGGACCAATTCAGTTTGTCCGTGATGTTTACGTCGAGAAACTTAAAACGTTCTACCCTCTCCACTACTGTCCCGTCGATGTGGATAGGGGGGTGTTCCCTCTGCTGTTTCCTGAAGTCCACGATCATCTCCTTTGTTTTGTTGACGTTGAGTGTGAGGTTATTTTCCTGACACCCACTCCGAGGGCCCTCAGCTCCTCCCTGTAGGCCGTCTCGTCATTGTTGGTAATCAAGCCTACCACTGTAGTGTCGTCTGCAAACTTGATAATTGTGTTGGAGGTGTGCATGGCCACGCAGTCATGAGTGAACAGGGAGTACAGGAGAGGACTCAGAATGCACCCTTGTGGGGCCCCAGTGTTGAGGATCAGCGGGGTGGAGATGTTGTTACCTACCCTCAACACCTGGGGGCGGCCCGTCAGGAAGTTCAGTACCCAGTTGCACCCAAACTCAACAAACCCATAAACCTGCTCCGTGAAAGGTTGACTCAAAGTAATTCTAGTTCATAGATCTGGAGCCCCGTCAGTTATGAGGGTGCTGTTGAGTCCTCTCCATGCACCAGAGGCTATGAGCCCCTGGGTATGCTGATTGACTGAGACAGACTGTCAGTTATTGACACTACCTCTGTGCACACATCCCCAGAAAGGCTGGCAGAGAATAAAGAATATAAATACTTCCACCAGAGGCCTGTCTGCAGTTGCACCATCTACTTCTTGTCTCTTAAAGTGATCCTTCTCTTAAGCCTGCATAACCCACCCATGCTTAGTTAGCCCCCACTCATTTTTACCTCTCAAGTCCTCACAGAGAGACAGGGCTGTATCAACAGTTCCCTCAAATTAGCATGTTTCAGAATCCCTAGGGAGGGAGGTAGAATGTTCACATAGCTTGGTGAGTCTGCCTAGGAGACTGGTACCAGTCTATTATAGTG
This sequence comes from Oncorhynchus kisutch, assembly GCF_002021735.2. Lineage (NCBI taxonomy): Eukaryota > Metazoa > Chordata > Actinopteri > Salmoniformes > Salmonidae > Oncorhynchus > Oncorhynchus kisutch. The sequence continues at coordinate 19,534,654 of NC_034181.2, read as the reverse complement.
GTAGTGTTCGCATACTAGTCACCAGACCAGATCACAGTGAGGGTTAACTATAGAGGTACAATCGATCACCACATAATTAGGTCAAATTTGTGCTCGTGTATAGAATGATCTGCAGAGCTCTCTGCACCTTTGATGCTCTGATGCCTCGAGACTAGGGAAGTTTAAATTCTTATTGGAGGACTGCACTGTTGAGGAGTAACGTGTTTGCTTCTTAAATTGCTTGTAGTATTGCATGTTCTACATTTCATAAATTGTGTTCATGCAGGGCTCCCTTGAAAAAGAGTCCTTGGTCTCAATGGGAGTCCCTGATAATGTTACATTTCAAAAATGGTTTGAGGATAATTTGGCCCTAAAAAAAAGGAGGGGACAACACCCTGATTGGATCAGACAATTATAACTGAAAATGAACACGGCTGTCTCTTCCATGGCTTGAAGTGAGAGGATAAAAATAATGCCTCAAGGCAAATATCAATTAAAGCTAAAGCTTCTTAATTTTCAATGTCACAAATAGATTCAATGTTATCGTTCAGTGACACCTGTAAAGACATTTTGGCATCCAAGCCTGATACTGACAAAACTTTGTTGGGAGGAAGTGGTGCAGGATGAAGACTTTCCCCTGCAAAAGGGATGCATTCATAATTTCAATGATTAATTTAGCATATAGTTTTGCATATAAATTACCTAATGTTCATTCATGAAACATAGCCGTAGAAAACTAATTGAAAAGCTCAATTTCTGGTCAACTGCTACTCATTTTTGGGTGAAGTTGAGACATCATATCAACGACTGGCAAAAGCCAAGTGGTGGAGAAGAAAACATCAGAATTCCACTGAATGTTCCTTTAATTAAAGTCAATCCTTGCTATTAAGTTACATTTTCAGTCTCATGTTACAAACATGAAGTTTGTTTGCAGTAATCCTCACATTACTGCTGAATCAATCTGGCCTTGTTAGACTTTCGCACAATAAATAGATTTTGGCGCTGGAAATTCTGATGAATTCGCATTGCATTTGCTTTACATATTCAGGAAAGAAAACGATCTTTCAGCAGTATGTATCGTCTTGTTGCTGAATTGATCCAGCTTTAAAAAGGGAGCATATCACAAGCTCCTTAGATATAAACATGGTCTCAAGTCTTTATATTGAATACAAAACGCATGTTTATGGAAAAGTAGTTTGATTGTATAGTAGTCACTACAGTATAACAATGACTTCAATGTTTTACCTTGTAGTGTCTTTGGATTCATGATTTGTCTCCAGATGTGAAAAGTAGGAATTGGTATACGTTCCAAATTGCACCCTATTCCCAATTTAGTGCACTACATAGGGCTCTGGTCTAAGTAGTGCACTATATAGGTAGTAGGGTGCCATTTGGGAAGAAGACATTGGTATTTAAAGCCACACAGTTACATAGCAATGACTGGCAATTAATGATGACTAATATGGCGAGTCATCGGCATTGTTCCTGACGTGATTATAAACTCAGTGACTGGTGATGGCTTGAGCCGGAGAGAAAACTGTTCCTTGTTAATCCGAATGGTTGGTTGGAGTCTAGACCGGAGACTGAATGAGTTTGATCACTCTATCAACAATAGCAAAGGCATTACCACAGTACCTTCCCAGGTACATTTACATTGAAGGACCAGAAACTAATTACAAACTGACTGCATGACAAAGCTCCATTTCTAACTAATTTCGTCTGTCAATCAGAAAAGGAAATGTACCGGTAACTTCAAATGTCTTGTTTCTTTCCCTCCCCCATCTCGCTCTCCCCCCACTCCCTCTATCTCTTTACCATTCAGCCCACCTTTTCTCAGACGGTCTGCCTTGTACTGTTCTGATGTGAAAACTGCCCGCATTGGCTCAGTGGTGGCGAGGTAAATTAAATCTCCAGAGAGGAAAGCCTTGTCGTCGGGCCTGATTTATTTACAAGGTGGCTGATGTCGGATCCAGGGAAATGGCCTATAAACCCTGAGTTGAGGCCGACTCTAGCACATCTTATTTAATACCACATCACAGACTACTAAGCCAGCCTCAATGTTTTAAAAGTACTGGTTTAGTCACAGAATTCCCAGACAAATCCTGGGCACTTACAAACCAAAGATGGATAAGCCTCATCTGATCATAGCCCTGAGATGTATTACAGCCATTTCAACCAACCGTTCCCAACAACAGCGGTTTTATTTCATTATGTTTTAAGAATGCAGTGACAGTCTAAGACATTCCAGAAGGTTTACTTACCCAAGAAGTAAACTGTAACATAGCAGGCTTTATATTCCATTCAATCTGTGTATGATCTCCTATATGGTTCATCAGGCATTTTAACAATATCCAAAGCAAATGCTCTGGATTACTAGGCCTATGCAGTAAACACTAGCGACTGAATTATTGCTAAAACAATCCTACAAGAAACTCCAATAAACAGTTTCTGATATTCCAATGTATATCTCCAACACACAGACTCAATACGGTATGTGAAATGCCAATGCACTGTAATGAGGCATTTGCCTTTCAGCTGGCAGATCCATAACATTGAGTTATTAATATATCATTCAGTAATTGATAGAGTGATGTATTGGACCTCTCCTAATATTTCACTTGACCTCTCGCCAAATAGAAAGCTGATCATTTCTGACATAACTTCAGTCTGCGGAGAGATAGATTGAGGATGTGAAGTCTGTGATGTTTCTCCCACGTGGCAACAACACCAATGTATGTACCCGAGGCTAAACCTAATAAGAGGGACCTAATGTTAACTATATACACTGCACCTGGGAGTTCTATCCATATAATATATTGAACTTTTTCAATTCAATACATTATACAAGTTCAAACCATTAAACATAAAAATCCACTTTTACCATCCAACTCAAGGGGTCTTACAGCCTTGGAGATATTAGAATGCCCCTGACGGCTGCTTCGGAGTGCAATACGTTACACGTTATTTCATGCAGTAAGCACACTTAGATTGATTCAAATGTGCATTTCCATGGCACAGGAACAATGTACACTGTTTGTATTCAAATCAAATCAAATCAAATGTCATTTGTCACTTGCGCGGAACACAACAGGTGTATGCACACCTTACAGTGAAATGATTACTTACAAGCCCTTAACCAACAATGCAGTTATAAGAACAATATGTTAGGTAACAAATAAGTAAAATGTAAAAATAAAAGTAACAAATAAATAAACAGCAGCAGTAAAAGAACAATAGCGAGGCCATATACAGGGGTACCGGTTAGTCAAGGTAATTGAGGAAATGCGGGGGTACCGGTTAGTCAAGGTAATTGAGGAAATGCGGGGGTACCGGTTAGTCAAGGTAATTGAGGAAATGCGGGGGTACCGGTTAGTCAAGGTAATTGAGGAAATGCGGGGGCACCGGTTAGTCAAGGTAATTGAGGAAATGCGGGGGTACCGGTTAGTCGAGGTAATTGAGGAAATGCGGGGGTACCGGTTAGTCGAGGTAATTGAGGAAATGCGGGGGTACCGGTTAGTCAAGGTAATTGAGGAAATGCGGGGGTACCGGTTAGTCAAGGTAATTGAGGAAATGCGGGGGCACCGGTTAGTCGAGGTAATTGAGGAAATGCGGGGGTACCGGTTAGTCAAGGTAATTGAGGAAATGCGGGGGCACCGGTTAGTCGAGGTAATTGAGGAAATGCGGGGGTACCGGTTAGTCAAGGTAATTGAGGAAATGCGGGGGCACCGGTTAGTCGAGGTAATTGAGGAAATGCGGGGGCACCGGTTAGTCAAGGTAATTGAGGAAATGCGGGGGTACCGGTTAGTCAAGGTAATTGAGGAAATGCGGGGGCACCGGTTAGTCGAGGTAATTGAGGAAATGCGGGGGCACCGGTTAGTCGAGGTAATTGAGGAAATACCTAACACAACCATTCAAAAGTTTGGGGTCACTTAGAAATGTCCTTGTTTTTTAAAGAAAAGCTAAAGAAATTGTCCATTCAAATAACATCAAATTGATCAGAAATACAGTACAGAATACAATACAGAAATACATTGTTAATGTTGTAAATGACTATTGTAGCTGGAAACAGCTGATTTTTAATGGAATATCTACATAGGAGCCCAGGGCCATTATCAGCAACCATCATTCCTGTGTTCCAACTGCACGTTGTGTTAGCTAATCCAAGTTTATAATTTTAAAAGGGTAATTGGTCATTATAAACCTTCTTTAGACTAGTTGAGGAGCATCAGCATTTGTGGGTTCGATTACAGTCTCAAAATGGCCAGAAACAAAGAACTTTCTTCTGAAACTCATCAGTCTATTCTTGTTCTGAGAAATTAAGGCTAATCAATGCGCAAACTGGCCCTAACCAGAATAGAAAGAGGAGTGGGAGGTTGGTGCACAACTGAGCAAGAGGACAAGTACATTAGAGTGCCTAGTTTGAGAAACAGACGCCTCACAAGTCCTCAACTGGCAGCTTCATTAAATAGTACCCGCAAAAAAAACATCCTCAACGTCAACAGTGAAGAGGCGACTCAATGATTCTGGCCTTCTAGTCAGAGTTCCTCTATCCAGTGTCTGTGCTCTTTTGCCCATCTTAATATTTTATTTTTATTGGCCAGTCTGCGATATGGCTTTTTCTTTGCAACTCTGCCTTGAAGGCCAGCATCCCGGAGTCGCCAAACCAGGCAGTGATGCAACCAGTCAGGATGCTCTCGATGGTGCAGCTGTAAAACTTTGAGGACCTGAGGACCCATGCCAAATCTTTTCAGTCTCCTGAGGGAAAACAGGTTTTGTTGTGCCCTCTTCACGACTGTCCTGGTGTGGTTGGACCATGAGAGTTTGTTGGTGATGTGGACACCAAGGAACTTGACGCTCTCAACCTGCTCCACTACAGCCCCGTCAATGAAAATGGGGGTGTGGTTGGTCCTCCTTTTCATGCAGTCCACAGTCATCTCCTTATTGTTGTCCTGGCACCACACGGCCAGGTCTCTGACCTCCTCCCTATAGGCTGTCTCATCATTGTCGGGGATCAAGCCTACCACTGTTGTGTCATCAGCAAACTTAATGATGGTGTTGGAGTCGTGCCTGGCTATGCAGTCATGAGTGAACAGGGAGTACAGGAGGGGACTGAGCATGCACCCCTGAGGGGCCACCATGTTGAGGATCAGCATGGCGGATGTGTTGTTACCTACCCTCACCACCTGGGGGAGGCCCGTCAGGAAGTCCAGGATCAAGTTGCAGAGGGAGGTGTTTTGTCCCAGGGTCCTCAGCTTAGTGATGAGCTTTGAAGGCACTATGGTGTTGAACTCTGAGCTGTAGTCATTGCATAGCATTCTCACATAGGTGTTCCTTTTGTCCAGGTGGGAAAGGGCAGTGTTGGGTGCAATAGAGATTACATCATCTGTGGATCTGTTGGGATGGTGTGCAAATTGGATTGGGTCTAGGGTTTCTGGGTTTCTGGGATAATGGTGTTGATGTGGGCCATGACCAGCCTTTCAAAGCACTTCATGGCTACAGACGTTTACCGACCCGGGAATCATTTAGGCAGGTTACCTTAGTGGTCTGCTTGAAACATGTTGGTATTACAGACTCAGACAGGGACATTTCAGTGAAGACACTTGTCAGTTGGTCAGCGCATGCTCAGAGATCACATCCTTTTTAAAGGTCTTACTCACATCGGCTACAGAGAGCGTGATCACACAGTCGTCCGGAACAGCTGATGCTCTTATGGATGCTTCAGTGTTACTTGCCTTGAAGCGAGCATAGAAGTACATTAGCTCATCTGGTAGGCTTGGGTCATTGGACAGCTCACGGCTGTGCTCCCCTTGTAGGGGAGCCCTGCCACATGCAAGCCCTGCCACATTCAACGAGCTTCGGAGCCGATGTAGTACGATTCGCTCTTAGTCCTAGGTATAGTAGGATTTCTAATAAGCTTCCGGGTTCGAGTTCCGCTCCTTGAAAGCCTCAGCTCTACCTCTTAAATCAGTGCCGATGTTGCCTGTAATCCTGGTTGGGGTATTGACATACAGTCACTGTGGGGATTGTATGTAGTTTTGATATTACCCCAACACTGTGCTATTGGCATTACCACCAATTATGATTTTCAGTGATGGGGCGGGGGGGGGTCGATATTTACATATTTTGGACGTTATTAGAATCAATATTTGACTCAAAGATTTATAACAACAACAAAAAATGCTACTGTAGCTTGCGGTAGTGGGCTGTACCTGCACCAAAACTCTTGTATTTGTCATGCTATAGCTTGTTCTCCCTCCTTTTAGATAGTGAGCCAACAGCACCATCATCCCTGAATGATGAAAACTAGTAGTCTCATGCTTTCGTCTTTGCAGCTGACATATGTTGAGCAATATGTTTAGAACATCAAATCGCAATATCGAATCACATTACATATAGAATAGTGAGAATCACAATACATATTGTATTGGCACCTACAGTAAGTGTCGTGATAATATCGTATCGTGAGGTCCCTGGCAATTCCCAGCCCTTGTGATATGCATGAAAAACTTCAACACAACACTATATACACCGAGTGTACAAAACATCTTTCCATGACAGACTTGATCCCTTATTAATGTCACTTCAGTCAGTGTAGATGAAGGGGAGGAGGCAGGTTAAAGAAGGATTTTTAGGAATTCAAATCAGTTCAGACATGGATTGTGTATTTTACCCCCTTTTATTGGGGTATGGGGTTTATTGGGGTATGGGGTTTATTGGGGTTCCAAGGCGCACCGGTTTGAGTGTGTCAAGAGCTGCAACCCCGCTGGGTTTTTCACCGTCAACATTTTCCTGTGTGTATCAAGAATGGTCCACCACCCAAAGGACATCCAGCCAACTTCATACAACTGTGGGAAGCATTGGAGTCAACATGCTCCAGCATGAGGGGCAAAAGGGGGTACAAGTCAATATTAGGAAGGTATAAAAAGGGGAAAAGGACATGGCTTATGGGAGATCTTGCAACAATGCAAGATTAAAGGGGAATGAGCAAAAGAGCAGGGAAGAGGAAGGCAGCTAGGTAGCTAACCATTCGAGAGATAATATCTCCTCTGACACCCCACTACCACTACCATCAGCATCAGTGTGTGTAGAGCAGAGAAGGAAGAGGACTCCCTCCTCGGAGGCATAGAGCTGGGTTTCTATATAATGCATGTAAACTGTGTAAACTACTATGTCTGTTTTATGTCTCTAAATGTTGATTATGTCTCTAAATGTTGACTATCACTGCAGCACCAAGTTTGTGTAAATGTTAAATGTCCATGCCCTGTAATGAGGCATTTGCCTTTCAGCTGCCAGATCCATAACACTTATTCATTATTATATAATTCAGTAATTGATAGGGTGGTGTATTGGACCTCCTTGTTAATATTGTAAATGTGCTTGTGTAAATGCACTTGGCTAATAAAGGTGATTCTGATTCTGAAAGCATTGTTGAAATTGATTTACAGCTCCAATCTTTGGACACTTTGCTCATATTGATTCCGACTTCAAATCAGAAATCCGAACAGAACTCAGTCAGGGATTTAATTAAACCTCTAAAGGAAGCGAATGACTGACATTACAGACAGGGTGGTGTGCGGAATCAATTGCAGAATGTAAATTAGTTTTAAATCCCCCTTTATCCCCTCTGGGGTATGGTGTGCTCTCTCTTTGTTCACTGCAGTCTTAACCAGATAAAAACCGTCGCTCCATGGCTCCTCCTTAGCCAGCAGTTAAGATAGAGATAAGCAAATGTCTTAGAAGCCCATTACTAAGCATGTAGCTACCTTTTATTATTGGACTTACAGGCCCATTGTCACATCTTATAGATGGGGTGAGGGCTAAGTGGTTATATTATTGGCAACAGGAACACTAGGGATCTAAACCACTTGGATTCCAATAGCAGACACCCTCACTGCTGTATACCCAACAATGGTATTAACAGCAAATGGTATTAACAGCAAATGGTATCAACAACAAATGGTATTAAGAGCAATTGGTATTAACAGTGCTGTGAGAAATTTATTGGATCTTAAATAGCAAATGTCTGTGGCTGCTGAAACCCATCTACAGTACATTTACAATTTGATAATTGTAGCTGATAGCAGGTGGATTTTTCAAAAGGGTTTTAGAATAAGTGTTGGGGAGGAGGCTTTATTTTAACAGCCATCACCAAGCATAATTTAGATTATTTTTTTTACCACTGAATCCTGTTGAGTGAATGTTATGGTGTACAGCCAGCCTTGAACCCTGTCACCTACCCTGAAGCTATTAGGGCATAATCATTGATAATTGGCAGCAGGCAGAATTTACAAGATGAGAAGTGATTCATGCTAATTAAGCCAGGACAGTGTGTGTATGTGTGTATGTGTGTATGTGTGTATGTGTGTGTGTGTGTTTGTTCATGTGCCCGACCTTGCCTGCTCTCTCTCTCTGTCTCTTTCTCTCCTCTTTGTACTTTCCCATCCAGCCCAACCTGAGATAGTTTGCTTCCCCAATGGCAACCTATTCCCTCCTTATAATGCACTATTTTTGACCAGGGCCAAAATCAGGATTGCACTATGTAGAGAATAGGGTGCCATTGGGGATGCACATAGACACGTGTGAGGAGCTCACCCACCCCCCCAACCTCCCTACAGCCAGATTTACTGATGTAATCAAATATGCTCTTTCAAAGAAGGCATGGCTGGCTGCAAGCTACCTACTAAACGCTCATCCTCTACAGACAGACAGCGACACCGAGAGACACAGACACAGAGAGAGAGAGAAAGAGAGAGAGAGAGACACACGCACAGAGAGAGAGACACAGAGAGAGAGAGAGTGAGAAAGAGACAGAGAGAGAGAGAGACACACACAAGACACACACAGAGAGACACACACACAGAGAGAAACACACACACAGAGAGAGAGACAGAGACACACAGAGAAAGAGAGAGATACACAGAGAGCGAGAGAGAGAGACAGAGAGAGAGAGAGACACACACAAGACACACACACAGAGAGACACAGAGAGAAACACACACACACACAGAGAAACAGAGACACACAGAGAAAGAGAGAGACACACAGAGAGCGAGAGAGAGAGAGAGAGAGAGAGAAAGAGAGAGAGATCATTAACATTAACAGCAGACTCGTACATTTCCTCAATGAAAACTAGGTACTGAGCAAATGTCAAATTGGCTTTTTAACAAATTACCGTACAACAGACCATATATTCACCCTGCACACCCTAATTGACAACCAAACAAACCAAAACAAAGGCAAAGTCTTCCCATGCTTTGTTGATTTCAAAAAAGCCTTCGACTCAATTTGGCATGAGGGTCTGCTATACAAATTGATGGAAAGTGGTGTTGGGGGTAAAACATACGACATTATAAAATCCATGGACACAAACAACAAGTGTACGGTTAAAAACACACACATTTCTTCACACAGGGTCATGGGGTGAGACAGGGATGCAGCTTAAGCCCCACCCTCTTCAACATATATATCAACGAATTGGTGCGGGCACTAGAAAAGTCTGCAGCACCCGGCCTCACCCTACTAGAATCCGAAGTGAAATGTCTACTGTTTGCTGATGATCTGGTGCTTCTGTCACCACCCAAGGAGAGCCTACTGCAGCACCTAGATCTTCTGCACAGATTCTGTCAGACCTGGGCCCTGACAGTAAATCTCAGTAAGACCAAAATAATGCTGTTCCAAAAAAGGTCCAGTTGCCAGGATCACAAATACAAATTCCATCTAGACACTGTTGCCCTAGAGCACACAAAAACTATACATACCTTGGCCTAAACATCAGCGCCACAGGTAACTTCCACAAAGCTGTGAACGATTTGACAGACAAGGCAAGAAGGGCCTTGTATGCTATCAAAAGGAACTTAAAATTCAACATACCAATTAGGATCTGGCTAAAAATACTTGAATCAGTCATAGAGCCCATTGCCCTTTATGGTTGTGAGGTCTGGGGTCTGCTCACCAACCACTCTGCATGCAGAATTCTGCAAAAATATCCTCTGTGTACAACGCAGAACACCAAATAATGTATGCAGAGCAGAATTAGGCAGATACCCACTTATTATCAAAATCCAGAAAAGATCTGTTAAATTCTACAACCACCTAAAAGGAAGCGATTCCCAAACTTTCCATAACAAAGCCATCACCTACAGAGAGATGAACCTGGAGAAGAGTCCCCTAAGCAAGCTGTCCTGGGGCTCTGTTCACAAACACAAACACACCCCACAGAGCCCCAGGACAGCAGCACAATTAGACCCAACCAAATCATGAGAAAACAAAAAGATAATTACTTGACACATGGGAAAGAATTAACAAAAAAACAGAGCAAACTAGAATGCTATTTGGCCCTAAACAGAGAGTACACAGTGGCAGAATACCTGTCCACTGTGACTGACCCAAACTTAAGGAAAGCTTTGACTATGTACAGACTTAGTGAGCATAGCCTTGCTATTGAGAAAGGCCGCCGTAGACAGACCTGGCTCTCAAGAGAAGGCACACTGCCCACAAAATGAGGTGGAAACTGAGCTGCACTTCCTAACGTCCTGTCCAACGTATGACCATATAAGAGATACATATTTCCCTCAGATTACACAGATCCACAAAGAATTCGAAAACAAATCCAATTTTGATAAACTCCCATATCTACTGGGGGAAATTCCACAGTGTGCCATCACAGCAGCAAGATTTGTGACCTGTTTCCACAAGAAAAGGGCAACCAGTGAAGAACAAACACCATTGTAAATACAACCCATATTTATGCTTATTTATTTTCCCTTGTGTTCAACCATTTGTACATTGTTAAAACACTGTATATATATATATGTATAATATGACATTTGTAATGTCTTTATTGTTTTGACATTTCTGTATGTGTAATGTTTACTGTTAATTTTTATTGTTTATTTCACTTTTGTATATTATCTACCTCACTTGCTTTGGCAATGTTAACACATGTTTCCCATGCCAATAAAGCCCCTTGAATTTAATTGAATTGACAGAGAGAGACAGGGTATCGAGAGAGACACACAGAGAGAGAGAGAGAGAGAGAGAGAGAGAGAGAGAGAGACAGACAGACAGAGAGAGAGAGACAGGGAGAGAGAGACAGAGAGAGCTAGAGAGAGACAGAGAGAGAGACAGAGAGAGAGAGAGAGAGAGAGAGAGAGAGACAGGGAGAGAGAGACAGAGAGAGCTAGAGAGAGACAGAGAGAGAGACAGAGAGAGAGAGAGAGAGAGAGACAGAGAGAGAGAGAGAGAGAGAGAGAGAGAGACAGAGAGAGAGACAGACAGACAGAGAGAGAGACAGGGAGAGAGAGACAGAGAGAGCTAGAGAGAGACAGAGAGAGAGACAGAGAGAGAGAGAGAGAGAGAGAGAGAGAGAGACAGGGAGAGAGAGACAGAGAGAGCTAGAGAGAGACAGAGAGAGAGACAGAGAGAGAGAGAGAGAGAGAGAGACAGAGAGAGACAGACAGACAGAGACAGAGAGAAAAGGAGGAAAATAAAGAAAAGCTGACACCATGTGTGAGCACAGTGGTCCGTTCCCCTGATCTCTTCACATTGTGTTGATGTCTATGCTTGCAGCAGCAGGGATGTGTGGAGTTAGCAGTCAGCACAGGCATGGGATGAAGAGTTTGGAGTCAAGTTAGGTGTGAGGCAATGTTTGGGAATACCAACTAATTTTCAACACTATCGCTATGTCCCAAATGGCAACCTATTCCCTATAGTGCACTACTTTTGATCAGGACCCACAGGGCTCTGGTCAATAGTAGTGCACTATAAAGGGAATAGGGTGCCATTTGGCACACATTCTAAATTACTATGAGCAGCTAGTATGTTCCCTTGTGATCTGTGACCTTATCCATGACCAGCCACCACGGCATGCTTTTGTGAAGAATGCAAAAACATGTGAAATTAATGTGGTCATTATCATGCGAGGCAGGGACTACGGACTAAGACTGGGGCGGTCATTGCAGACTTGATTGTTGATCGTGTATTGTTATATGAAGTATGCCAAGCAAAACTGATTTCAGAATGAGTGGATGTGATTAACGACATACATTTATTTACACAGCAGGTGTAATACACTGTATGCAAACATGTCGTGATAACAATCAAGAGCACACAGCTTTTTATACAGTGCATTACATCACTGTATGCATACATAATCAACATGAATGAAATCACTCAATGGCTATTGAGAAAGTAGACTATAGGAGCAGAGGGCAATCGCAGTGCCATCATAACACTCATGCTGGATGGGTAAATCTAAAGCCTGTCAAGAAATATTGTTTTGCGTCAACTGTCAAAAGGTTTATTCCCGTGGCGAGTCCTCTATACAGTACCTTACAGCAGAAGATAAACATTAAGCTTCATTCCACTATAGAACTTTAGAGTCATCGAGCCTGAAGATGTTGTCTCTGACCTTCATGCCAGTTCAGCTTATACTACACGTCACGGCAACTTGCTGTGATGATCCATCTGCTTCTGAACTGAAACTGCCTTTTAAAGCAGTTTTAGGCATGCTGGGATGCAGGAATGGGATTTTTCTAGCATGACAGACATTTCTCAGAGACAGAGGCTGTGTCCCAAATGGAATCCAATTCCCTATATAGAGCACTACTTTTGTTCAGAGCCCGTAAATGTAGTGCACTAAATAGGGAATAGGGGGCCATTTGAGACACAGCATAACTTTAAAAGCCTGGTTTATAATGTGTGAGTAATCGCAGCGCTAGAGGTGTCACTACAGACCCGGGTTCGATCCCGGGCTATATCACAACCGGACATATTTGGGAGTCCCATAGGGCGGCGTACAATTGGCCCAGAGTCGTCCGGGTTAGGGGAGAGTTTGGCCAGGGTAGGCCGTCATTGTAAATAAGAATTTGTTATTAACTGACTTGCCTAGTTAAATAAAGGTCAAATCAAATAAGTACAAATCAAATGTGGCTGCTGTCTCATGTCCACTACTGTTCAAAAATTTGGGGTCAATTAGAAATGTCCTTGTTTTTGAAAGAAAAGCTCATTTTTTGTCCATTAAAATAACATCAAATTGATCCAAAATGCAGTGTAGACAGGGTTAATGTTGTAAATGACTAATGCAGCTGGAAATGGCAGATTCTTAATGGAATATCTACATAGGCGAACAGAGGCCCATTATCAGCAACCATCACTCCTGTGTTCCAATGGCACGTTGTGTTAGCTAATCCAAGTTTATCATTTGAAAATGCTAATTGCTCATTAGAAAACCCTTTTGAAATTATGTTAGCACAGCTGAAAACTGTTGTCCTGATTAAAGAAGCAATAAAACTGTCCTTCTTTAGACTAGTTGAGTATCTGGAGCATCAGCATTTGTAGGTTCGATTACAGTCTCAAAATGGCAAGAAACATAGGACTTTCTTCTGAAGCTCGTCAGTCTATTCTTGTTCTGAGAAATGAAGGCTATTCAATGCGAGAAATTGCCAAGAAACTGAAGATCTCGTACAACGCCATCTACTACTCCCTTCACAGAACAGCACAAACGGGCACTAACCAGAATAGAAAGAGGAGTGGGAGGCCCTGGTGCACAACTGAGCAAGAGGACAAGTACATTAGAGTGTCTAGTTTGAGAAACAGTACTCAACTGGGAGATTCATTAAATAGTACCCGAAAAACACCAGTCTGAACGTTAACAGTGAATTGGCGACTCAATGATGTACAACGCAGAACACCAAATAATGTATGCAGAGCAGAATTAGGCAGATACCCACTTATTATCAAAATCCAGAAAAGAGCTGTTAAATTCTACAACCACCTATAAGGAAGCGATTCCCAAACTTTCCATTACAAAGCCATCACCTACAGAGAGATGAACCTGGAGAAGAGTCCCCTAAGCAAGCTGTCCTGGGGCTCTGTTCACAAACACAAACACACCCCACAGAGCCCCAGGACAGCAGCACAATTAGACCCAACCAAATCATGAGAAAACAAAAAGATAATTACTTGACACATGGGAAAGAATTAACAAAAAAACAGAGCAAACTAGAATGCTATTTGGCCCTAAACAGAGAGTACACAGTGGCAGAATACCTGTCCACTGTGACTGACCCAAACTTAAGGAAAGCTTTGACTATGTACAGACTTAGTGAGCATAGCCTTGCTATTGAGAAAGGCCGCCGTAGACAGACCTGGCTCTCAAGAGAAGGCACACTGCCCACAAAATGAGGTGGAAACTGAGCTGCACTTCCTAACGTCCTGTCCAACGTATGACCATATAAGAGATACATATTTCCCTCAGATTACACAGATCCACAAAGAATTCGAAAACAAATCCAATTTTGATAAACTCCCATATCTACTGGGGGAAATTCCACAGTGTGCCATCACAGCAGCAAGATTTGTGACCTGTTTCCACAAGAAAAGGGCAACCAGTGAAGAACAAACACCATTGTAAATACAACCCATATTTATGCTTATTTATTTTCCCTTGTGTTCAACCATTTGTACATTGTTACAACACTGTATATATATATATATGTATAATATGACATGTGTAATGTCTTTATTGTTTTGACATTTCTGTATGTGTAATGTTTACTGTTAATTTTTATTGTTTATTTCACTTTTGTATATTATCTACCTCACTTGCTTTGGCAATGTTAACACATGTTTCCCATGCCAATAAAGCCCCTTGAATTTAATTGAATTGACAGAGAGAGACAGGGTATCGAGAGAGACACACAGAGAGAGAGAGAGAGAGAGAGAGAGAGAGAGAGAGAGAGAGACAGACAGAGAGAGAGAGACAGGGAGAGAGAGACAGAGAGAGCTAGAGAGAGACAGAGAGAGAGACAGAGAGAGAGAGAGAGAGAGAGAGAGAGACAGGGAGAGAGAGACAGAGAGAGCTAGAGAGAGACAGAGAGAGAGACAGAGAGAGAGAGAGAGAGAGAGACAGAGAGAGAGAGAGAGAGAGAGAGAGAGAGACAGAGAGAGAGACAGACAGACAGAGAGAGACAGGGAGAGAGAGACAGAGAGAGCTAGAGAGAGACAGAGAGAGAGACAGAGAGAGAGAGAGAGAGAGAGAGACAGAGAGAGACAGACAGACAGACAGAGACAGAGAGAAAAGGAGGAAAATAAAGAAAAGCTGACACCATGTGTGAGCACAGTGGTCCGTTCCCCTGATCTCTTCACATTGTGTTGATGTCTATGCTTGCAGCAGCAGGGATGTGTGGAGTTAGCAGTCAGCACAGGCATGGGATGAAGAGTTTGGAGTCAAGTTAGGTGTGAGGCAATGTTTGGGAATACCAACTAATTTTCAACACTATCGCTATGTCCCAAATGGCAACCTATTCCCTATAGTGCACTACTTTTGATCAGGACCCACAGGGCTCTGGTCAATAGTAGTGCACTATAAAGGGAATAGGGTGCCATTTGGCACACATTCTAAATTACTATGAGCAGCTAGTATGTTCCCTTGTGATCTGTGACCTTATCCATGACCAGCCACCACGGCATGCTTTTGTGAAGAATGCAAAAACATGTGAAATTAATGTGGTCATTATCATGCGAGGCAGGGACTACGGACTAAGACTGGGGTGGTCATTGCAGACTTGATTGTTGATCGTGTATTGTTATATGAAGTATGCCAAGCAAAACTGATTTCAGAATGAGTGGATGTGATTAACGACATACATTTATTTACACAGCAGGTGTAATACACTGTATGCAAACATGTCGTGATAACAATCAAGAGCACACAGCTTTTTATACAGTGCATTACATCACTGTATGCATACATAATCAACATGAATGAAATCACTCAATGGCTATTGAGAAAGTAGACTATAGGAGCAGAGGGCAATCGCAGTGCCATCATAACACTCATGCTGGATGGGTAAATCTAAAGCCTGTCAAGAAATATTGTTTTGCGTCAACTGTCAAAAGGTTTATTCCCGTGGCGAGTCCTCTATACAGTACCTTACAGCAGAAGATAAACATTAAGCTTCATTCCACTATAGAACTTTAGAGTCATCGAGCCTGAAGATGTTGTCTCTGACCTTCATGCCAGTTCAGCTTATACTACACGTCACGGCAACTTGCTGTGATGATCCATCTGCTTCTGAACTGAAACTGCCTTTTAAAGCAGTTTTAGGCATGCTGGGATGCAGGAATGGGATTTTTCTAGCATGACAGACATTTCTCAGAGACAGAGGCTGTGTCCCAAATGGAATCCAATTCCCTATATAGAGCACTACTTTTGTTCAGAGCCCGTAAATGTAGTGCACTAAATAGGGAATAGGGGGCCATTTGAGACACAGCATAACTTTAAAAGCCTGGTTTATAATGTGTGAGTAATCGCAGCGCTAGAGGTGTCACTACAGACCCGGGTTCGATCCCGGGCTATATCACAACCGGACATATTTGGGAGTCCCATAGGGCGGCGTACAATTGGCCCAGAGTCGTCCGGGTTAGGGGAGAGTTTGGCCAGGGTAGGCCGTCATTGTAAATAAGAATTTGTTATTAACTGACTTGCCTAGTTAAATAAAGGTCAAATCAAATAAGTACAAATCAAATGTGGCTGCTGTCTCATGTCCACTACTGTTCAAAAATTTGGGGTCAATTAGAAATGTCCTTGTATTTGAAAGAAAAGCTCATTTTTTGTCCATTAAAATAACATCAAATTGATCCGAAATGCAGTGTAGACAGGGTTAATGTTGTAAATGACTAATGCAGCTGGAAATGGCAGATTCTTAATGGAATATCTACATAGGCGAACAGAGGCCCATTATCAGCAACCATCACTCCTGTGTTCCAATGGCACGTTGTGTTAGCTAATCCAAGTTTATCATTTGAAAATGCTAATTGCTCATTAGAAAACCCTTTTGAAATTATGTTAGCACAGCTGAAAACTGTTGTCCTGATTAAAGAAGCAATAAAACTGTCCTTCTTTAGACTAGTTGAGTATCTGGAGCATCAGCATTTGTAGGTTCGATTACAGTCTCAAAATGGCAAGAAACATAGGACTTTCTTCTGAAGCTCGTCAGTCTATTCTTGTTCTGAGAAATGAAGGCTATTCAATGCGAGAAATTGCCAAGAAACTGAAGATCTCGTACAACGCCATCTACTACTCCCTTCACAGAACAGCACAAACGGGCACTAACCAGAATAGAAAGAGGAGTGGGAGGCCCTGGTGCACAACTGAGCAAGAGGACAAGTACATTAGAGTGTCTAGTTTGAGAAACAGTACTCAACTGGGAGATTCATTAAATAGTACCCGAAAAACACCAGTCTGAACGTTAACAGTGAATTGGCGACTCAATGATGCAGAGTTCCTCTGTCCAGTGTCTGTGCTCTTTTGCCCATCTTAATCTTTTGTTTTTATTGGCCAGTCTGAGATATGGCTTTTTCTTTGCAACTCTGCCTTGAAGGCCAGCATCCCGGAGTCGCCTCTTCACTGTTGACGTTTAATTAACATAAAAACAGCCTAACCAGCTCTGCTAGTGTGAGTAAAATGGTCAGAGTGAGCTGTTCTCTCATTTGTGTCTGGAAGTAGCTAGCAAGCTAGCCAACGTTAGCCAGTTAGCTTGGGTGCTTTACTGCTGTTAAGTCAGAACCCTACTCCTCGGCCAGAGCGTCCAGTGTGCGCTCTGAACGCTCAGAGAGCGAAACACTAAATTTAAGAAAGGACAACAGGAACACGCTCTGAGTTTACGAATGCCCAGAGTGCACTCTGGCACTCCAGATTGAATTGACGAACACACCTGTAGTATAAACCATCCTTCGGTCTTGAAATCTTTGGTTGTTTAGTACATGGCCTCACATGTTAATCTTTAAAAATATGAGTGGCGCTAAGGCTTAAGAGGGTTTGAACGATGCTGAATGGGTGTAGACAAAGAAGAGGTCTCCAGTAGGTTTACCAAAACATTCAAGGGCCACTTTCTCTAAAGTGAGGTTACAAGTTTATTAACTTTCAAAGCAGAATTACTTTCCCATTGTTCTTCAACTGTAGTGTATGATATACCATTTTCAAGCTCGTAGTCTCTACTTTTATCCAATGTAAAAAACACAATTTGTACTCCCTAGTCTCGTATTGAAAAAGGTGGTAGTAGAGGTTCAGGCTCACATGAAATAATGTTTTATAGGCATACTGTATCGGTTCACGTCATGACTTCCGCCAAAGTTGGTCCCTCTCCTTGTTCGGGCAGCGTTCGGCGGTCAAAGTCACCGACCTTCTAGCCATCGCTGATCTTCTTTTCATTTTCCTTTGGTTTTGTCTTGTCTTCCATCACACCTGGTTCCAATCCCATCAATTACATGTTGTGTATTTAGCCCTCTGTTCCCTCTCATGTCCTTGTCGGTGATTGTTTATTGTAAGTGCTTGTGCACATCTGTCCTGGTGTGTGTTGGGTTATGTACCTATTTATTTTATTAGTCTGTTTTCCGGTGGGTTTTTTGTTAATAAACTGCGCTGTTGGAAACACAGTTATTGCTCTCCTGCGTCTGACTTCTCTGCCGTCAGTTCGCACCCCTTACATCACATTATGGCTGTGCGATATATCAAATAAATTGTATTAATTTGAATGCAAGTTTTAGCGCGACATTCCAAATGCACATTTTCTGTTATTATGAATGTTTATGTCTGCTTGTTATCATATTGTCTTTTCTTACTTCGCTCCTTCTTCTGTAACTGTGCACCTTCTCATTTACATACCCCTCCCCCTGCCACACACAACAACAAAGATGAGAGCACTTCTTTCTCTCCGACAAGCGGTTTAAACTCACTATTTGCATTTGAGGTTTGGTACAACAGAATCAGTCATATGAACACTGAAATTGAGACATTAACCTTTCTAATGGTACTCTTTATGTCTCAACTCCTCAGTTTGCACGAAGCAGACACTACTGAAATAGGAATATCAATGAACATTGATTCTGGAAAATGAATGCTCAGTTTGTCATGTGCGGCACCATGTACCACTAGCAGCCGTTTTAGCCAAAGACACTTACAGTATACTATACTAGCTGTCTATTCTGTGATTTCTAAATGTGCAATAGGCATAAAACTAACATAAAACATTCTCATTCTGAGAAATAATAGGTAGGCCACTTGATTTTAAAGTGGATACTAAATCTGAACAACGTGGACAGGCTAGCATGCTGTTCAAACAGTTGGAGATGGACAGAATGGTGTGTAATTTTCTATAGTGCCTGCTACAATAAGTGAATGTGCATTATGCATAGTTTTGGTTACATTTGTAAAAATGTTTTGCATTTTCAGACAGACTTGAAATCCATATCCGTGATTATTGCAAAAGAAAATGTAGGCTAAAGTATTTTGATAAAATAATTAAATTAGTGGGTCTTACGATTGTAGAAGTCTTACAGTGCCTTCCTTCAGAAAGTATTCACACTCCTTTACTTTTCCCACATTTTGTTGTTACAAAGTGGGATTAAAATGGATTTGTCATTTTTTGTAAATGATGCACACAAAATACTCTAATGTCAACGTTTGTAAAGAAAATGATTAGATAGGTATGCAACCTCGAGTCAATACATGTTAAAATCACCTTTAACAGCAATTACAGCTGTGTGTCTTTCTGGGAAAGTCTCTACAAGCTTTGCACACCTGAATTGTACAATATTTGCACATTATTCTTTGAAAAATTATTCAAGCTCTGTCAATTTGGTTGTTGATTATTGCTAGACAGCCAGTCTTGCCATAGAATTTTGAGCCGATTTAAGTCAAAACTGTAACTTGGCCACTTAGGAACATTCAATGTCATCTTGGTAAGCAGCTCCAGGGCATATTTGGCCTTTTGTTTTAGGTCATTGTCCTGGTGAATTTGTCTCCCAGTGTCTGTTGGAAAGCAGACTGAATACTGTTTTCCTTTAGGATGTTTCCTGTGCTTAGCTCTATTCTGTTTATTTTTATCCTAAAAATCTCCCTCTTGCTTGCCGATGACGAGCATACCCATAACATGATGCAGCCACCACCATGCTTGAAAATATGAAGAGTGGTACTCAGTGATGTGTTGGATTTGCCCCACACATAACGCTTTGTATTCAGGACAAAGTCAATTGTTTTGCCACATTTTGTGCAGTATTACTTGAGTGCCTTATTGCAGACAGGGTGCATGTTTGTGGAATATTTGTATTCTGTACAGGCTTCCTTCTTTTCACTCTGTCATTTAGGTTATATTGTGGAGTAACTACAATGTTTTTCATCCATCCTCACTTTTCTCCTATAACAGCCATTAAACTCTGAAACTGTTTTAAAGTCACTATTGGCCTCATGGTAAAATCCCGGAGCAGTTTCCTTCCTCTCTAACAACTGAGTTAGGAAGGACGCCTGTATCTTTGTAGTAACTGGGTGAATTGATACACCATCCAAAGTGTAATTAATAACTTCAACATGCTCAAAGGGATATTGAATGTCTGCTTTATTTTTAATTTTTAAATCCTCTACCAATAGATGCCATTCATTGCGAGGCATTGGAAAACCACCCTGGTCTTTGGGGTTGAATCTGTGTTTGAAATTCCCTGCTCGACTGAGGTACCTTACAGATAATTGTATGTGTGGGGTACAGAGATGAGGTAGTCATAAAAAAAAATGATGTGAAACGCTATTATTGAGTTCATAGAAACTTATTATGTGACTTGTTAAACACAAGTCACATAATAAACATGTCTCAGCCTCCAGTATTTATGCTGCAGTAGTTTATGTGTCGGGGGGCTGGGGTCAGTTTGTTATATCTGGAGTACTTCTCCTGTCCTATTCGGTGTCCTGTGTGAATCTAAGTGTGCGTTCTCTAATTCTCTCCTTCTCTCTTTCTTTCTCTCGGAGGACCTGAGCCCTAGGACCATGCCCCAGGACTGCCTGACATGATGACTCCTTGCTGTCCCCAGTCCACGCTGCTGTTCCAGTTTCAACTGACCTGAGCCCTAGGACCATGCCCCAGGACTACCTGACATGATGACTCCTTGCTGTCCCCAGTCTACCTGGCCATGCTGCTGCTCCAGTTTCAACTTCCACCTGACTGTGCTGCTGCTCCAGTTTCAACTGTTCTGCCTTATTATTATTCGACCATGCTGGTCATTTATGAACATTTGAACATCTTGGCCATGTTCTGTTATAATCTCCACCCGGCACAGCCAGAAGAGGACTGGCCACCCCACATAGCCTGGTTCCTCTCTAGGTTTCTTCCTAGGTTTTGGCCTTTCTAGGGAGTTTTTCCTAGCCACCGTGCTTCTACACCTGCATTGCTTGCTGTTTGGGGTTTTAGGCTGGGTTTCTGTACAGCACTTTGAGATATCAGCTGATGTACGAAGGGCTATATAAATAAATTTGATTTGATTTGATTTTTACCCCTGAACTTATTTAGGCTTGCCATAAAGGGGTTGAATACTTATTGACTTGAGACATTTCAGCTTCATGTTTTACTTTGATATTATGAGGTATTGTGTAGGCCAGTGACACAAAATCTCAATTTCATAAATTTTACATTCAGGCTACAGTGCCTTGCAAACGTATTCATCCCCCTTGGCGTTTTTCCTATTTTGTTGCATTACAACCTGTCATTTAAATGGATTTTTATTTGGATTTCATGTCATGGACATACATAAAATAGTCCAAATTGGTGAAGGGAAATGAAAAAAATAATTTGTTAAAAAAATGTATTAAAAATAAAAAACGGAAAAGTGGTGCGTGTATATGTATTCATCCCCTTTACTATGAAGCCCCTAATAAGATCTGGTGCAACCAATTACCTTCAGAAGTCACATAATTAGTTAAATAAAGTCCTCCTGTGTGCAATCTAAGTGTCACATGGTCTCAGTATATAAACACCTTTTCTGAACGGCCCCAGAGTCTGCAACACCACTAAGCAAGGGGCACCACCAAGCAAGCGGCACCATGAAGACCAAGGAGCTCTCCAAACAGGTCAGGGACAAAGTTGTGGAGAAGTACAGATCAGCGTTGGGTTATAAAAAAATGTACATCCAATATACATATAAAAAAATGGAAAGAATATGGCACCACAACAAACCTGCCAAGAGAGGGCGGCCCACCAAACCTCAGGGACCAGGCAAGGAGGGCATTAATCAGAGAGGCAACAAAGAGACCAAAGATAACCCTGAAGATTGGAGTATCTGTCCATAGGACCACTTTAAGCCACACACTCCACAGAGCTGGGCTTTGTGGAAGAGTGGCCAGAAAAAAGGCCATTGCTTATATAAAATAAGCAAAGACGTTTGGTGTTCACCAAAAGGCATGTGGGAGAATCCCCAAAAATATGGAAGAAGGTATTCTGGTCAGATGAGACTAAAATGTAGCTTTTTGGCCATCAAGGAAAACACTATGTCTGGCGCAAACCCAACAACTTATCACCCCAAGAACACCATCCCAACAGTGAAGCATGGTGGTGGCAGCATCATGCTGTGAGGACGTTTTTCATCGGCAGGGACTGGGAAATTGGTCAGAATTGAAGGAAGGATGGATGGCACTAAATACAGTGAAATTCTTCAGGGAAGAGACATATCCCAAGAGACTTGCAGCTGTAATTGCTGCAAAAGGTGGCTCTACAAAGTATTGCCTTTGGGGGGATGAATAGTTATAGTTCTGTTTTTTGTCTTATTTCTTGTTTGTTTCACAATAAAACATATTTGCATTTTCAAAGTGGTAGGCATGTTGTGTAAATAAAACGATACAACCCCCCCAAAAAATCTATTTTAATTTCAGGTTGTAAGGCAACAAAATAGGAAAAAAGCCAAGGGGGCGAATACTTTCGCAAGCCACTGTATAACACAACAAAATGTGGAAAAGTTCAAGAGATACTTTCTCATCTTGTATTGAGAAAGATGGTAGTTGAGGTTCCATCCACATTATAATATTTTATATATTTTATCCTTAGCCCCACGCTGTCATACTTCCTAGACCTGGTGGTCTTGTAATGCGAGAACGTTGGCTATCAAGGTTCTCCCTAGAGTGCATACTGTACAGTACATTGCATACCGGTATATAGAAATGTGTCTTGCCTATTTTGCCTCTGCCCTGTGGACCGTTTTTGAAGTAGCTACTAATTTGACATTTGAAAGTTAGAGGTCCAAAGTACACTGATGGGATAGCCTGGTCTCAGACCAATATGAAATATACTTTACATATTTCTAATCAGCTCCAAGACGTATGATACAAATGGTCTAGTTTAGTTCCTTGTGACAGAAATTAAAGTAGCATTTTAACCTTCCCCTACCTCCCATAAGCCTTATTCTAAACTTAACCCAATGTCGTGTTAAGTTTTCCTAACCTTTGATGTTAGTTCCCCAAACCGCCAATTTAAATGCTTCCAGTAATTTTCCTTTTTTGTTACTGCGCAACAAGCAACCTGGTCTCAGATAAAGATGTGGAATGCTATACATCCCCCATGATGTACTGTATGATACGTTACTTCTTACAATTAGTATGCTATTGTACGACCGGGTAAGATGTATGGTACTATACATCTTCTAATTCGTATGATATTGTATAACTACTATTCCATTCATGTAACCTAACACAATGTAACGCAACATTTCATACTAAATGGCATGTCACAGATTTACATATAAAATAATAAGAATTGCCCTGAGACCATGTTGGAGGGACTCACTGTCTGATCTTCTCCCTCCATTATCCATCACTAAATCTTTCTTCACTTTCCTGCCCTATCTTCGACCATGCAACAGGAAAAGATCGGACCCTTTTTCAATTTCAATTTAAAATTACACCGAAATCTAACTGCCTGTAGCTCATGATCCGAACCAAGGATATGCATATTCTTGATGCCATTTGAAAGGAAACACTTTGAAGTTTGTGGAAATGTGAAATGAATATTGGAGAATATAACACATTAGATCTGGTATCATCTTTTAAATGCAAGAGAAACGCCACAATGTATTATTGCAGTTTAGGCGCAATTTAGATTTTTGCCACGAGATGACAGCAGTGCATGTGCACAGTTTTAGACTGATCCAATGAACATTACGGTTCAAAATGTTGTATCAAGTCTGCCCAAATGTGCCTAATTGGTTTATTGATATATTTCCAAGTACATAACTGTGCACTCTCCTCAAACAATAGCATGGTATTATTTCACTGTAATAGATACTGTGAATTGGACAGTGTAGTTGGATTAACAAAGCACTTTCTGCCTATATCAGATATGTCTACGTCCTGGGAAATGTTCTTGTTCTTAAAATGTAATGCTAATCACATTAGCCCGCGTTAGCTCAACCGTCCCACAGCGGGGACATTGATCCTGTAGAGGTTTTAATAGCACAATATCATGAGCTTTGCTCATTTCTGGAGAGCTTTTTACTGGGGGAACCCGGCACCCACAGAATGCGACATCACAACACCTATCGAGTCATACTTTCTTTTCTGTCAGCGTCAGGGCAACAGGGCAGTCAGGGCAACAGGGCAGTCAGGGCAACAGGTCAGTCAGGGCAACAGGGCAACAGGGGAATTAATTACACGCTCATAAGTTCAGATCTCTCACTGCAAACACAATCTAACACTGGTCAGCGTCTGGCTACACACAATCAGATGAATAAAACAAACCATCATCTCTGGCTCTCCTCATCTTTGTCTCCGCTGCTTCACTTTGCAGAGAAGAGAGAATCTGCTGACTGCCTGGGTTGTGCAGAAGCTCGATATTAGAAGAAAAAATGTGCTTTTCTCCCTGCATGTGATGAAACCTCCAACTGCAATTCTATACTCTATCATTAAATTAAAAATACAATAAAATGTTTCTCCCTCACTCACTAATGAAAACATACATACTTTTAATACAGGACATTTACCTTTTAAATAGTGCAGATTGAAATAAACTAACATGAAATATTGTATGGATAAAACCATCTATGGATAAATGCAGTCTCCCTTCCTTTCTAGATTTGACTTTACAACAAAATATACATCTATGATAGCAGTTAGGGCAGAGAAAAAAGTATAGTCATTTACAGAAACACAACAAATTAGTTAATTACAGACTTTAACAATAGGCTGAAGCTTATACACATTATTTTCATTAAGGATCCAACATATTTACTACAGAGAAAATGAGTTCTTCATATTCATAAAAAAAGGCCAGCCCTAATTTTCCTGATAACACATCTTGCTGATGTTACATGAATAACATTAAACCCATCCTTTGCTCATTTTTGCTATGTTTCATGGGAAATTATCAGCAATCCCCTTACTTCCCTCCTATGACTGTAGAATGTGTCAAACCTCTGATGAATACATGTAAATGTTTGTACTGTACTGAGTTCAGACAAAAATCTATGTACTGTATATCTCAATGTTCACAAGGTAAATCACACGCAATGTGCACTCATTTTCAAAAACTGAATACATGTTACCTGCTGGACAGTTAAGGGAAGGTACACTCGTTGATAACTGTCACAAATTTTAAAAAAAAATCTGCTTTGGCTACAATGCACCAACCTCCATGTCAAGGCCAGAAAAAGTTTCAAACAATTCTGTCACGTTCTTTTAAAATCGAACCCAGAAGCAGACCAGGACAAGGAGAGTAGGAAGAAGGTGAGTATTTATTTACAAGTGAATGTGAATGGGTAGATATATCCAGGTAGCGTAGCGGGCAGCGGTGGTGAGTTGATGGGAGTAAATAGGTGGATCCAATGGGGTAGCGGAATCCTCCGACGACCAGGCGGGAATGGGGTAAATGATCCGGGTGAGTAACTGAAGACAGAACAAACGGAGGTAAGTTTAAGGCAAGCAATACGTAAAAAACAACAAAACAAATTCTATCCAACTTGAGGCTGATACTATGGCACAACATACTGTTCATGGCTAACGATCCGGCAGGGAATGGATGTCAGGTCAGAGCTTTTGAAGGGGAGAGGTGCTGATCAGGACAGGTGTGCAGATTACTGATGGGATACAGGTGCGGGTGAACATCGATCTCCCAACAAGCTAATTCGCCCGGCAACTAGACAGGGTGCGTTCCAGGACACCGGAAACACAGGCAAACACAGACTCAGGAAGCGGGATTCGTGACAGTACCCCCCTCCGACGAACGCCACCGGGCGGACTACCTGGAGCGCCAGGGTGGAGGCGGTAGAAGTCACGAAGCAGGTCGTCATCAAGGATCTGACGCCGAGGAATCCAACTCCTCTCCTCTGGACCAAACCTCGACCCCGTCGTCTGGAATCCATTATGCGGCTCACTGTGTAGGCAGGACCACCTCCGATCATCCGAGGAGGAGGAGGACGAGGAGGAGGGGGCAACAGAGGACTGAGGAGAACCGGCTTGAGGCAGGAGACATGAAAGGTGGGGTGTACTCGAAGCGTTGCCGGCAATTTGAGTCGGACCACAACAGGGTTAATGATTCTCTCCACCACAAACGGACCAATGAACTTTGGTGACAGTTTCCTCGACTCAGTCGGTAGAGGAAGATCCCGTGTAGCCAACCAAACCTTATCTCCGATGGTATAAGCGGGAGCAGGAATACGGTGACGATTCGCCTGGATCTAATACCGAAACTCTAAGGAGGACCTTCCTGGCCCGATGCCAGGTCCGGTGGCAACGACGAATGTGGGCCTGGACAGAAGGAACCGAAAGATCCCTCTCCTGAGAAGGAAACAAGGGAGGTTGGTATCCATACAGGCATTGGAAGGGGGACATCCCAGTGGCAGATGAAGGAAGGATATTATGGGCATACTCGACCCAGGGTAATTGAGATGACCAAGAGGTGGGATCAGAGGAGACAAGACAACGCAGCGTGGACTCCATCTTCTGGTTGGCTCTCTCCGCCTGACCATTAGATTGTGGGTGAAATCCAGAAGTGAGACTGACTGTAGCTCCAATGGCCAAACAGAAGGATCTCCAGACAGCAGAGGTAAACTGAGGACCACGGTCAGAAACAATGTCACTGGGCAATCCGTGGACCCTGAAAACCTCCCTAACCAGGATCTCGGACGTCTCCGTGGCAGATGGAAGCTTGGAGAGAGGGCCAAAACGAGCAAACTTGCTGAATCTGTCCACAATGGTCAAAATGACCGTGTTCCCAACAGAAGGGGGCAATCCCGTGACAAAATCCAGGGCCAGATGCGACCAAGGTCGCCGAGGAATAGGTAGGGGGTGAAGAAGCCCAGAGCTGGGCCGATTGGTACTTTTGTTCTGAGCACAAACAGGACATGCGGCAACAAACCTCCGGGTACCTTCTCCCATGGCAGGCCACCAAAATCGTCTGCGCAGTAGCGCCATAGTCCGAGCAACGCCAGGGTGACAAGCTATCTTGCTGGCGTGGGACCACTGAAGAACAGCAGAACGGACCGACTCAGGCACGAACAACCGACCGGGTGGACCGTTACCGGGGCCGGGCTGCGTCCGAAGGGCCGCCATCACATCCTCCTCAAACCTCCATGTAACGGCTCCCACGACAAGGTTCTGGGGAAGAATCGTCTCAGTCTTGGCCCCACTCTCATCCGTCTTGGAGAACATCCGGGACAAGGCGTCCGCTTTGCCGTTGTTCGACCCAGGTTGGAACGTCAGGGAAAAATTGAAGCGTCCAAAAAACAAAGCCCACCTGGCCTGACGGGAGTTGAGACGTTTAGCCGATTGCATGTAAGCCAGATTCTTGTGGTCAGTCCAGACCACAAACGGTTGCTCCGCTCCCTCCAACCAGTGACGCCACTCCTCCAAGGCAAGCTTCACAGCGAGAAGCTCCCGGTTACCCACATCGTAGTTTCTCTCAGCTGGTGAAAGATGACAAGAGTAGAAGGCGCAGGGATGGAGTTTACTGTCAGTGGAGCTACGCTGGGACAGGATGGCGCCCACCCCCACATCAGACGCGTCCACCTCAACAACAAACTGATGGGAAGTGTCAGGTTGAGAGAGAATCGGCGCGTTGGTGAATCAGCTCTTCAAGTTCAGAAATGCTCGGTCTGCCTCAGGAGTCCAACAGAAAATTCTGGTGCAAGACGTCAGAGCAGTTAAAGGGGCGGCCACCCGGCTGTAATCACGGATAAACCTCCGATAGAAGTTCGCAAATCCCAGGAATCTCTGGAGCTGAAATCTCGTACCGGGCCGGGCCCAATCCCGAACCGCCCGAACCTTCTCTTGGTCCATCTTGATCTCACCCCTGGAGATGATGTACCCGAGGAAGGATGTAGTGTGGGCGTGAAAATCACACTTCTCTGCCTTCACAAACAGACGGTTCTCCAATAACCGCTGCAGGACCTGCTTAACATGCTGGATGTGGCTGGAAAGCTCCTTGGAGAAAATCAGGATGTCATCCAGGTAAACGAACACAAACAGACCTATCATATCCCTCAGCACGTCATTCACCAAACTTTGGAACACTGCTGGAGCGTTGGAAAGTCCAAACGGCATCACCTGGTACTCGAAATGTCCCATAGGTGTATTGAATCCAGTCAACCACTCGTCCCCCTCTTTGATCCGAACCAGATGATACGCATTGCGTAGATCAAGCTTCGTAAACACAGTAGCACCCTGCAAAGAATCGAAAGCGGAGCTCATCAAGGGCAAGGGGTACTTGTTCTTGACCGTAATATCATTCAACCCCCGATAATCAATACACGGTCGAAGAGAGCCATCCTTCTTACTCACAAAAAATAATCCGGCTCCCAGGGGTGATGACGAGGGACGAATGAGACCTGCAGCAACAGACTCCTTTATGTAGGTCTCCAGGGCTTCCCACTCAGGTCGAGAAATACTGTATAACCGTCCCTTGGGAAAAGCAGCTCCAGGGAACAGCTTAATTGTACAATCATAAGGTCGGTGGGGAGGAAGTGACTGAGCTTTCTGCTTACTGAACACCTCACCCAGCTCGTGATATGTTTCAGGAACCAGGGACAAATCAGGAGGAGCAGACTCACTGACCCGACTGGGGACAGCATGAGAACAGACAGTCCTGAGGCAGTTAGCATGGCACTCAATGCTCCAACTAGTTACCTTACCAGTCACCCAATCGAACGAAGGATTGTGTTCTCTTAGCCAGGGGTATCGTCAAGTCGGCATCAATGAAGCTGTCATCGGCACCTGAATCGATGAAAGTGTTAATCGCTAAACTCTGATTCTTATTTATGAGGGTAGCAGGAAAACGAGGTCGGACAGGGCTCTTGAGAGGTTGAAACTGGCTCGCTAACAAACCTCCCAAACTTAACGAGCCGAGCAGTTTAACGGGCGCTGAGGACAAACGGAGATGTAATGTCCCGAGCTACCACAGTAGAGGCAGCTGTTGGTCTCACGTCTACGTTGGCGCTCGTCCTTACTTAACCCGTGCCGCCCCACTTGCATAGGTTCAGGATCTGGCGGCAGGACTAATCCCGTGTGAAGGAAAATGATCAACCCGTTCTGGTCCACTTCCTGACCCGAATGGTAACCGAGTCTCAGATTGATTAGATGGACCCCACTGCTTCTCCCTCCTTCTCTCTCGGACTCTATTATCTACCCGAATAGCTAAGGTGACCAAGCTGTCTAGATCACTAGGCTCTGGATAGGATATCAGCTCGTCCTTGAGTTGCTCCGACAACCCCTGGTAAAAAGCCGCTTGTAGTGACTCCTCATTCCAACCACTCTCCACAGACAATGTCCTGAACTCGATCATAAAGTCTGCCACACTGCGAGCTCCTTGGCGAAGAGTGAACAAACGTTTAGCTGCGTCCTTACCTCGGACTGGATGGTCAAAAAGCTTTCTCATCTCTCCCGTGAACTCCTGGTATGAAGCCATGCAGGTCTCCTGTCGTCCCCAAACGGCTGAAGCCCATTCCAGAGCTCTTCCACGCAGCAGTTCAATAACAAAGGCTATCCTAGCCTTGTCAGTGGCGTAAGAATGGGGCTGCAGATCAAACACTAACCCACACTGCATAAGAAAAGAACGGCATCTTCCCAAATCCCCTTCATATTTATCAGGCGTCGGTACCTTGGGTTCACGGAAGGAAACCGCACCAGACACGGCAGGTGAGATGGGTGAAACAGGTGGTGAATGAATTGCCGGCAAACTGAGCTGATCCTGGATTTGTGTCAAGCTAGCAGATAAGTTCTGGATTGAACCCGCTATCTCCTGTAGCGCCGTCTTGTGTTGTCCCAATGTCTTCCCCTGCTGGGTAATGGCATGGCAAACGGAGTCCAGGTCCGCTGGGTTCATCCTTGGCCGGATCGTTCTGTCACGTTCTTTCAAAATCGAACCCAGAAGCAGACCAGGACAAGGAGAGTAGGAAGAAGGTGAGTATTTATTTACAAGTGAATGTGAATGGGTAGATATATCCAGGTGGCGTAGCGGGCAGCGGTGGTGAGTTGATGGGAGTAAATAGGTGGATCCAATGGGGTAGCGGAATCCTCCGACGACCAGGCGGGAATGGGGTAAATGAGTAACTGAAGACAGAACAAACAGAGGTAAGTTTAAGGCAAGCAATACGTAAAAAACAACAAAACAAATTCTATCCTTGAGGCTGATACTATGGCACAACATACTGTTCATACTGCTAACGATCCGGCAGGGAATGGATGTCAGGTCAGAGCTTTTGAAGGGCAGAGGTGATGATCAGGACAGGTGTGCAGATTACTGATGGGATACAGGTGCGGGTGAACATCGATCTCCCAACAAGCTAATTTGCCCGGCAACCAGACAGAGTGCGTTCCAGTACACCGGAAACACACTCCAGGACAGAAACACAGGCAAACACAGACTCAGGAAGCGGGATTCGTGACAAATTCTGAAATTGTTGTCAGGGCAATATTAAGTTCACCCCTACCACACCCCCAAGAAAAACCTGGCAAAGGCAGAATAGGAGATGGAGCTCTCTTTTCACAGGGGTGGGCCTCTGATTCTTCAGCTGAAGGAGCGTTGCTTTACCCTGACACGTTTCCTGCACACCAGCCAATTCAAGCCTGATTGCAAAGGATATGCTGGCAAACAGAGCCAGCCAAAAGAGAGGAGAGTAGCTCAAAACACAGTGTATGTGGGCATCCTCGCAGACACACCAGTCTACAGGGCTCTGGCACCAGCAGCCCAGGTTACATCTGGACATGAAGACTTAGGGACTGGACTGGCAACAGAGATATTGACACCACGCCTGAGTTCTGAGATGCCAACGAGTTCTGAGACGCCAACACAGCTGCAAATTCTGAGACGCCAACACAGCTGCGAATTCTGAGACACCAACACGGCAATGAGTTCTGAGACACCAACACGGCAGTGAGTTCTGAGACGCCAACACGGCAGCGAGTTCTGAGACGCCAACACGGCTGCGAGTTCTGAGCTGCCAACACGGCAGTGAGTTCTGAGATGCCAACACTGCAGCGAGTTCTGAGACACCAACACGGCAGTGAGTTCTGAGACACCAACGAGTTCTTAGACGCCAACACGGCAGCGAGTTCTGAGACGCCAACACGGCAGCGAATTCTGAGACGCCAACACGGCAACGAGTTCTGAGACACCAACGAGTTCTGAGACGCCAACACGGCAGCGAGTTCTGAGACGCCAACACGGCAGCGAATTCTGAGACGCCAACACGGCAGCGAATTCTGAGACGCCAACACGGCAACGAGTTCTGAGACACCAACGAGTTCTGAGACGCCAACACGGCAGCGAGTTCTCAGGCGCCGACACGGCAGCGAGTTCTGAGACGCCTACATGGCAACGAGTTCTTAGACGCCAACACGGCAGCGAGTTCTGAGACGCCAACACGGCAACGAGTTCTGAGACGCCAACACAGCAACGAGTTCTGAGACGCCAACACGGCAGCGAGTTCTGAGACACCAACACGGCAGCGAATTCTGAGACGCCAACACGGCAGCGAATTCTGAGACGCCAACACGGCAGCGAATTCTGAGACGCCAACACGGCAGCGAGTTCTGAGACACCAACAAGGCAGCGAGTTCTGAGACGCCAACACGGCAGCGAGTTCTGAGACGCCAACACGGCAGCGAATTCTGAGACACCAACACGGCAGCGAGTTCTGAGACACCAGCACGGCAGCGAGTTCTGAGACGCCAACACGACAGCGAGTTCTGAGACGCCAACACGGCAGCGAGTTCTGAGACGCCAACACGACAGCGAGTTCTGAGACGCCAACACGGCAGCGAATTCTGAGACACCAACACGGCAGCGAGTTCTGAGACACCAACACGGCAGCGAGTTCTGAGACGCCAACACGACAGCGAGTTCTGAGACGCCAACACGGCAGCGAGTTCTGAGACGCCAACACGACAGCGAGTTCTGAGACACTAACACGGCAGCGAGTATTGAGACGCCAACGAGTTCTTAGACGCCAACATGACAGCAAGTTCTGAGATGCCAACGAGTTCTGAGACGCCAACACGGCAGCGAGTTCTGAGACGCCAACATGACAGCAAGTTCTGAGACGCCAACATGACTGCAAGTTCTGAGATGCCAACACGGCAGCGAATTCTGAGACGCCAACACGGCAGCGAATTCTGAGACGCCAACACGGCAGCAAGTTCTGAGACACCAACACAGCAGCGAGTTCTGAGACGCCAACACGGCAATGAGTTCTGAGACACCAACACGGCAGCGAGTTCTGAGACACCAACACGGCAGCGAGTTCTGAGACGCCAACACGGCAGCAAGTTCTGAGACGCCAACGAGTTCTTAGACGCCAACACGTCAGCGAGTTCTGAGACGCCAACAAGTTCTTAGACGCCAACAAGGCAGCGAGTTCTGAGACGCCAACATGGCAGCGAGTTCTGAGACGCCAACGAGTTCTTAGACGCCAACACGGCAGCAAGTTCTGAGACGCCAACACGGCAGCGAATTCTGAGATGCCAACACGGCAGCGAGTTCTGAGACGCCAACACGGCAACGAGTTCTGAGACGCCGACACGGCAGCGAGTTCTCAGGCGCCGACACGGCAGCGAGTTCTGAGACGCCAACACGGCAACGAGTTCTTAGACGCCAACACGACAGCAAGTTCTGAGACGCCGACGCGGCAGCGAGTTCTGAGACGCCAACACGGCAGCGAGTTCTCAGGCGCCGACATGGCAGTGAGTTCTGAGGCGCCAACATGGCAGTGAGTTCTGAGGCGCCAACATGGCAGTGAGTTCTTAGATGCCAACATGGCATTGAGTTCTGAGGCGCCAACATGGCAGTGAGTTCTGAGACGTCAACACAGCAGTGAGTTCTGAGGCGCCAACATGGCAGTGAGTTCTGAGGCGCCAACATGGCAGTGAGTTCTTAGACGCCAACATGGCATTGAGTTCTGAGGCGCCAACATGGCAGTGAGTTCTGAGACGTCAACACAGCAGTGAGTTCTGAGGCGCCAACATGGCAGTGAGTTCTGAGAATCAAAAGACACCTCTGAATATATTCCCGCTGCTCCAGCAGGTTAGCCATGTATCTGGGAAAGACCCCCGTCTCTCCCCAGTGAGGAGTGACAGACAGAAAGGCAGACAGACAGGCAGGGAGGTAGACAGCTAGACCTGACTGCTGAACAGAGTCTGCTCTCCTTGTAATCCTCCCTCCACTACAGCAGAGTAAACGGTTAAAAGGAGGGTTTGAAACATCGTTTCGTTAGTTATACAGAGCGGGTAGAAGGGAAGTCCATTAAGTGTAATGAATGTCAGCCAGCACATCCCAGTCGTCTGACACATCAGAGCCAAATATATTGGCAGGCCCAGTCATCCACTCTGAGGAGAGCCTCCTTTGGCCTACCTGACATCTGCCTCATTAGCTAGGACAGACAAACAGACAGAAGGTGCAGGCTGGCTCCATGCCCCATGCCCGCCCCGGGGCTCCCTACCTGGGACTTCACAAGGGTGCAGGGACACCATCCACTTCCTTAAGCTCCTCCACTTAGCTCAACTCTCTTACCTATTATTGATGAGGTGGATGGAGGATGTGGTGGAATATGAATAAGAGACAGACAGATGGAGTGGAGTGACATTTGAGGTAATTATAACATTTCACCCCAAATGGCACACTATCCCCTATAGTTCACTAGATATGACCAGGACCGATAGGGCTCCGGTCAAACGTAGGGTACTATTTAGAGAATAGGGTGCCGTTTGGGACGGTACGTGCTGTACCTGTAGTGGTCCAGTGGATTGGTATCACAAGCAGGATAGGTTGGTCATTAGTCAACATCAGTGGTGTTTTCCTATTAAATATGCATAACCTGGTAAATCAAGCATTCATGGGTATCGTTGCCTCAGGCGTTTCGGAGCTAACACTATTGATTTTGTGAAGCTTTTGCAAAATAATGACCACAGATGTGTCAAGGCATTCATCAGATTGTCTCAATGAACTCAATCAATCCAATAGTGCAGTGGAAGACAAAAGCTGTTTTCTCTGATTGATAATGCACGGACTGATCTGATAGGTAAACAAAAACAGGCTTTGACATTGATATTCGGATAAATCCATTTGAATTCAATCACTTTTTAACAGCACCCATTTTGATTTGAACAAAACCTTCCATACATATTTGCACATTGTAGAAGTGATTTAGAAGCTTTGATTTGAAGTGCTCAGAAAGACCTGAATGCCAAAACATTCAAGAGATAAAGGTGCACAGTTGACAAATTTAGCATACCCCACCACACATCCATGTCTTCATCACTGGAAAAGATAAACTATTGAGATGTATGTAATTTAAAGTTTACAAAACAGGGTTCTCAAACTTTTATAATTTCTAGGTAAAACATAAACATTTTTTTTAGTGTTAGTGTTAATGTTAGTCATCTAAAAACGCATATTTTTTTCTCCATATTCACATACACTACATGACTAAAAGTATGTGAACACCTGCACATCGAACATCTCATTCCAAAATCATGGGCATTAATATGAGATGGTTGCTGCTATAACAACCTCCATTATTCTGGGAAGGCTTTCCACTAGATGTTGGAACATTTCTGCAAGGACTTGCTTCCTTTCAGCCACAAGAGCATTAGTGAGGTCAGGCACTGACCTGGCTCGCTGTTGACGTTACAATTCATTCCAAAGGTGTTCGTTGGGGTTGAGGTCAGGACTCTGTGCAGGCCAGTCAAGGTCTTCCACACCGATCTCGCCAAACCATTTCTGTATGGACCTCGCTTTTTGCACGGGGCATTGTCTTGCTGAAACAGAAAAGGGCCTTCCCCAAACTGTTGCCACAAAGTTGGAAGCACAGAATTGTCTAGAATGTTATTGCATGCTGTAGCATTAAGATTTTCCTTCACTGGAACTAAGAGTTGGGCGGAACCATGAAAAAACAGCCCCAGACCATTATTCCTCCTCCACAGTTGGTACTGTGCATTTGGGCCGGTAGCGTTCTCCTGGCTTCCGCCAAAGCCAGATTTGCCCGTTGGACTGCCAGATGGTGAAGCATGATTCATCACTCCAGAGAACGCGTTTCCACTGCTCCAGAGTCCAAATGGTGGAGAGCTTACGCCACTCCAGCCGAAGCTTGGCATTGCGCATGGTGATCTTGAACAGCGCTTGTGCTGAAGTTGCTTCCAGAGGCAGTTTGAAAGTTGGTAATGTGTGTTGCAACCAAGGACAGACGATTTTTACGTGCTATGCGCTTCACCATTCTGTGAGCTTGTGCGACCTACCACTTCGCTACTGAGCTGTTGTTGCTCATAGATGTTTCCACAATAACAGCACTTACAGTTGACCGGGGCAGCTCTGGCAGGGCAGAAACTTGACGAACTGACTTGTTGGAAAGGTGGCATCCTATGACGGGTGCCACATTGAAAGTCAGTGAGCTGCCAGTGTTTGTCTATGGAGATTGCAAGGCTGTGTGCTCGATTTTATACACATGTCAGCAACGGGTGTGGCTGAAATAGTCAAATCCACTTATTTTAATGGGTGTTCACATACTTTTGTGTATATATAGTGTATGTTGTAGCTTAGCACCTAGGCTCGATGCGAACCAGGCGTGACAACGTGATTTTGGGAGGTATGGCAACGAGAGACTACTTAGCCCCTATTTTACATCTGAGGTTTTTGTGTTGTGCCCGCCATCGATTGAGACACATGCTCTTGAATACAGGGTGGATGTCATGTTTTAGCTGATAAATTAACTAAAATGGGATACAATTTAAATGTTCAACTTTAAAATGATACCACGTAGATGGTTGGAGGTCCTCACTTCAGAGAATGTTGACCTGTATGGGAATATCTGTTTTAAATTATACTGTCAAACCTTCATCATTCATGTCATCCTTCCCTCATTCCTGCAACAATAAACGCGAATCCGACCATCACACCTGGTGAGGCAAGACCATGGTGCGTCAGTGAAGAGCACTTTTTGACAGTCCTGTCTGGTCCAGCAACGGTGGGTTTGTGCCCATAAGCTATATTGTTGCCGGTGATGTCTGGTGAGGACCTGCCTTACAACAAGCCTACAAGCCCTCAGTCCAGCCTCTCTCAGACTATTGCGGACAGTCTGAGCACTGATGGAGGGATTGTGTGTTCCTGGTGGAACTCAGGCAGTTGTTGTTGCCATCCTGCATCTGTGATGTTCAGATGTACCGATCCTGTGCAGGTGTTGTTACACGTGGTCTGCCACTGCGAGGACGATCATCTGTCCGCCCTGTCACCCTGTAGCGCTGTCTTAGGCGTCTCACAGTACAGACATTGCAATTTATTGCCCTGGCCACATCTGCAGTCCTCATGCCTCCTTGCAGCATGCCTAAGGCACATTCACGCAGATGAGCAGGGACCCTGGGGATCTTTCCTTTGGTGTTTTTCAGAGTCAGTAGAAAGGCCTCTTTAGTGTCCTAAGTTTTCATAACTGTGACCTTAATTGCCTACCATCTGTAAGCTGTTAGTGTCTTAATGACCGTTCCACAGGTGCATGTCCATTAAAAGCATGGGAAACAGTGTTTAAACCCTTTACAATGAAGATCTGTGAAGTTATTTGGATTTTTACTAATTATCTTTGAAAGACAGGGTCCTGAAAAAGGGGGGTTTCTTTTTTTGTTGAGTTTATTTTGATTTGTTTAACGCTTTTTTGGTTACGACATGATGTGTTATTTCATAGTTTTGATGTCTTCACTATTATTTTACAATTTAGAGAACCTTTGAATGAGTAGGTGTGTCCAAACCTTTGACTGGTACTGTATATTTTTTTCAAGAAATGTTAAGAAAGTTTGACAACCCTGTTTGTAAGCTTTTAAATTATATACATTTATCAGTTTATCTTTTCCAGTGATGAAGACATGGATGTCTCATGCTATGGTGGGGTATGCAAAATGAGTCAACTTTGAACACATCTATCTCCTGAATGTTTTGGCATTCAGGTCCAAAAAGTCACTCTGACCACTTCTTCCACGGGGAAACATGTATGGAAAGTGTTGTTTAAATCAAAAAGGGAAGCTGTCAAAAAATGTTTGAATTCATATTTCGTACAATATATCCATAAGCACATCACACCATTCTTAAGTTCCTTTTGGCAACATCAAACTATCAACTCAATTTCCCGTACTTTTAAATGACTAAAACCAAATCAAAACTATGTACAATAATTGATAATTGACCTAAATTCATACCGTTTCTTGTAGGGTTTCATACCGGTGGCCGGTATCCCGGGACTTCCCGACCAAGCTTCTTCCATTTCCCGAGAAAAATATTGACAGGTCCCGTGGATCAATAGCCTAATATTAAAATATTATTCAGCACTAATGCGAAAATATGTACTTGCAAATAGCCGCATGCATGAACCGGACATATCAACTCTGGCTTCATTCATAGCCTACATTAGGCGTCAGGGTAGCCTAGTGGTTAGAGCGTTGGACTAGTAACTAGTAAAGGTTGCGAGTTCAAATCCCCAAGCTGACAAGGTACAAATCTGTCGTTCTGCCCCTGAACAGGCAGTTAACCTACTGTTCTTAGGCCGTCATTGAAAATAAGACAAGTAATCACAATGCTAGCAGCCTGCAAATTTGCAAGTATTAAAATCTTGGTATTAACCAGAAAGAAAATCATGAAACTCCTGTCAATTTGGTGAAAGCCTATGTTCTGTCAGTGGATAAAATATAAACAATTCCCCATGATTAACTTCTAAGTAGTCCATCATAGCTACAGTACATGGTTCTCGACACTTGTGATAGTGTTTTATCCCCAATCACATTTCATAACACTTTTAAAACAATTACCTGCCATCCATATCACCAAATCAGCCAATAGATGGTATAGACACTGTCTAGAACTAGTGATGCACTGATATGACATTTTTGGTCGATACCGATATCCAAAACTTTCCTTGCCACTATAACAATAACCAATATTTAACATTTTAGCGGCCTTTTGAGCATTCTAGTACAGTTAAACAGTTAACACACTCACATGGACACAGTGGTCTAAGGCACTGCATCTCAGTGCAAGAGACGTCACTACAGTCCCTGGTTCGAATCCAGGCTGTATCACATCCGGTCGTGATTGGGAGTCCCTTAGGGCAGCGCACAATTGGCCCAGTGTCGTCCATGTTTGGCCGGGGTAGGCCATCATTGTAAATAAGAATTTGTTCTTTAACTGACTTGCATAGTTAAATAAAGGTTACACACACACATTTATGTATGTCCCCATTACCAGTAAAACATAATCAAAACCTATTTCTTTCACTTACTTGCTGTGCTGTTTTGTTGTTCATTTGATCAGTCGTTTCATTCTCAACCAGGATTGCATCATACATGTCAAGCACTGAAGTTTTAGCTCTGTCTGTCCGTGGCCTCTCTTCCTCGGTGCGCACTGTCACTGTGTCTGTTTCCATCTTGTCCAACTGTGTATGTAACATTTCACGTAAACCCTGTTTCTTGTCTGCATCGACATAGCGGTCCTTGTACATAGCATCAAGCATGGTGGCGACACAGTAAAGAGAGAATGCCACCAAATCGCTTGTTCACAGCCTGTGTGGGCAGTTTTGTTGCCAGGAAAAACTGCTGTCAAGGGCAACTGTCATTCGCCAACGTAGGCCAGTACAAACATCCACCTCGTCGGGAAAAGGGGCCATCTTCACTCCATAAAACTAGTCAGCACTAACGTTGCACACTAGCTGCTAGCTAACTGGTTAGCTTAGCATTGACAAGGTCAGAATGGGCACTCCACTGTTTATGACTGAGTTGGTGGCATTAGAATTAGGACTTAGAATATGAATATTACACTGAACAAAAGTATAAACGCACCATGTAAAGTGTTTGTCCCATGTTTCATGAGCTGAAAGATCCCAGAAATGTTCCATATGTACATAAAGCTTATCTCAAATGTTGTGCACATTTGTTTACACCTGTCAGTTGTGTTGAGCATGCCACGACAGAGGGTATCACGTCTGCTGCAGGCGCAGTTGATGAGCTTATTTCTCAAGTCAGTTGTTCAAATGAAGCTAGCTAGTGTGTTCATGTTTCCAAGTTTCAAACATGTTCTCAAATGCCATTGAAATGGCAGCAGAGGTATCACAACCAGCACATTCATGAGCATGCAATATGACTATCCTCAGTACGAAATCCTCGACGACCCACTGTGCTGTCAGACTCAGCATGCTCATGGGGCTGATATCGCTGGTCCAAATTTCAGTTGTGAAGCTAGTAGCAGTGACGCTTTTACTGTGTAACTCCGGTAGGGGAACATCTGAAAAATAGTACCAAAAATAAATAATAAAGTGTACCAGTGATCGACCAGTCTGAGAACGGTTGATTGTCAAGGGCAATGAATTCCATTATCTTGGCGTTAATGGATTTCGCCTTTGAGTTGTCTCGCTGAAATTACCTTACTCTTTCAAATGACTGCTCGACTTGTTGACTGCTCGATCCAAAAATTATGGGCTAGGTTAGGAATGATGTGTTGCAAGTGTAGTGTAAAATTTTTACATGGCGTCATTACGTTATATAGGTATGTACGTCAGCTTTGACATCGCTTTTGCACATCGGCGTTAAACTAGACATTGGGCCGAAACCGATGTTGGCATTTTTAGCTGATATCGTCCGATTCTGATATGTTCACCAATATATATTGTGCATCCCTATCTAGAACACAACCATCTGTTTATATCATCATGACACAGTATATATTTCGCTTAGATGTGCTCAATCTAAACAGTGGACCAAATTATTAAACTGTTTCTCCTACAAGTAACATGGCGCAAAGTGCCCTGTTTCTGTAGGAAACAGAGATACTGTACTACAGAAAGAAGGAGGAGATAAAAATCATTATGCAATGAATGGAGAAACGCCCCCACCCAATTTACTGTCGACCCATTCACGATGTCATGCTGCGTCACGTGGTTGCTAATCTAATCATCACGCAATCCCTTCTCAAGTGTGGGTATGAGTCGAGAAACCTGCCCATTATCCTTGAAAGTACGAAATGTTACGATTCCAAAGTTATACAATATTACAGAGAACAAGTTAATGATCTCATATCTTGGAAAATATTTGCAATGTTGTACTTCTTGTTGATGAAATTCATGCTAATGTTCAGTTTTTGAGCTAGCGCCCAATTGACTCCCATTCGCTCCTTGAAAGAGAGCTCTCCTTGTCCCAGAATCATCCAGATTGAACTGCAGGGCCCATTGGCGACTTCTGGAAAAGCAACATGCACAATGGGCGTTAATTAAAATGATTCTAATGGAGTTTCCCCATCTCCTCAAAAGCATCTCTGTGGGATAGTAACGTTGTTCTGCTCTAGCTTAGTGGCAGCAAGTTGAACTCTGAAAGAGTCTTAAATTGACAGTGCAGTTTGTTAAGGCGATTTTACAGCTAGCTAAATGCTTCACATGCTGATATTGACACTGTTAAATCATAGGAATTAGTGGTATGGGGTAGATTACTCCTTTAAGGTAAAAAGTGTTGTGAGTGTTATATCTGAGTGTTGATTCTAGTGGGGTTAACGCCAGTGGGATTGAAATTTGAATCACAGTGGAATCAACAATCGACTGTCGAGTTCATTTTTGTTAACTCTCAGAGTGAAAAGGACGTATTTTGTTTTAATATCTATGTTTCTGCATGCACATTGATGGATGAATTGATTTTATACTATACAAAGATACACGATATATACAAAAGTATGTGGACATCCCTTCAAATTAGTGGATTAGGCTAGTTCAGCCACATCCGTTGCTGACAGATGTATAAAATCGAGCAAACAGCCATGCTATCTCCATAGACAAACATTGGCAGTAAAATGGCCTTCCTGAAGAGCTCAGTGACTTTCAACGTGGCACCGTCATAGGATGCCACCTTTCCAACAAGTCAGTTCGTAAAATGTATTCCCTGCTTGAGATGCCCTGGTCAACTGTAAGCTCTGTTATTGTGAAGTGGAAACGTCTAGGAGCAAGAATGGCTCAGCCGCTGAGTGATAGGCCACAGAAGCTCATGGAACGGGACCGCGAGTGCCGAAACATGTAAACATTGTCTGTCCTCGGTTACATCACTCACTACCGAGTTCTAAACTGCCTCTGGAAGTAACGTCAACTCATCACGCTTCACCATCTGGCAGTCCGACAGACAAATCTGGGTTTGACGGATCCCAAGAGAACGCTACCTGCCTCAATGCATAGTGCCAACTGTAAAGTTTGGTGGAGGAGGAATAATGTTGTGGACCTGACTTTCATGGTTCAGGCTAGGCCCCTAGCCTGAACCATGACACTATAGCATAGAATTACATTCTAGATGATTCTGTGCTTCCAACTGTGGCAACAGTTTGGGAAGAGCCTTTCCTGTTTCAGCACAACAATGCCTCTGTCCACAAAGCGAGGTCCATACAGAAATGGTTTGTTTTGATTGGTGTGGAAGAACTTGACTGGCCTGCACAGATCCCTGACCTCAACCCCAACAAACACCTTTGAGATTAATTGGAACACTATGAGCCAGGCCTAATTACCCAACATCAGTGCCGACCTCACTAATGCTCTTGTGGCTGAATGGAAGGTAGTCCCCGCCAAAATGTTCCAACATCTAGTGGAAAGCCTTCCCAGAATAGGGTTGGACTCATTGCACCCGTTACAGAGATGCTTGTTCCAGTTTAGATGGTTAGGTAGTCTTGTTTGTCAAGTCCTTCACCATAGCAGTCATTCTGAATGAAGGTTGTGGGTGATAAAATATACCAATTGTTGGATAGTCTCCCTCTGGCTAGATTCCAATAGGAATACTAATCACTTCACAAATCAGCTGATTATGACTTGCAGGTCTGATGTGGTCCATGAGCCAAGATTTTCAGACCACAATGTTGAGGAGAACTAGGCCATAACTTAAGGCCTTATGAAATGTATAATATGGTTCTAAAGGGTTTACTTTTAATTCAAACATATTCACCTAGGCAGGCACTTGGTGAAGGCTTCAGGACTAGAAGTCATCGAATGCAACAACCATGACTGTCACTAACAAACATATTCACCTAGGCAGGCACTTGGTGAAGGCTTCAGGACTAGAAGTCATCGAATGCAACAACCATGACTGTCACTAACAAACATATTCACCTAGGCAGTCACTTGGTGAAGGCTTCAGGACTAGAAGTCATCGAATGCAACAACCATGACTGTCACTAACAAACCTATTCACCTAGGCAGGCACTTGGTGAAAGCTTCAGGACTAGAAGTCATCGAATGCAACAACCATGACTGTCACTAACAAACACATTCACTTGAAAGGCATGGTGGGACATTTTTAAACAGGGCCTTTACAACCTACAACTCTACAACTTTACAACCTACAACTCTATTAAAGTGTTAATTTATGTTGGAAATTGCAAAACCCATGGTGTTAGGTTCCAACACTAGGGATGTTAGTTTAACACTATTTCAGTGGGTCACATATCATTTCTAAGAAAGTCTTACATTTTACACCGGGGGTG
Source organism: Oncorhynchus kisutch (assembly GCF_002021735.2). NCBI lineage: Eukaryota > Metazoa > Chordata > Actinopteri > Salmoniformes > Salmonidae > Oncorhynchus > Oncorhynchus kisutch. The sequence continues at coordinate 19,491,908 of NC_034181.2, read as the reverse complement.
TTCAAATTCTGACCTCAAATTTGCTGTGCATATTTAGCCTATAGGCCTACTCAACGTAATGTCCTTAATAGAAAACAACTTACTTGCAACACTTCTATAAAATGCATTGCTGACTATCATGTGTAGGCTACACGCGACCTCTCGATGCCGTCACTGAAGGCGGCAAACTATCTTTGTGGCACTGGCAGAGCCTCACAATATAAACTGCAGCTACTCACTGTTAACTAAATGGCTGGTACATTGTGTCCACAAACGTACTCAAGGAAATAGACATTTGCAAAATTATTCCATGATGTTAACTAAAAAGCAAGTGCACAGGCTTGACTAGTCAGATTGGCAGGGATATGATCAACCGCGGCACTGTCCATGGTTCTGAATCTCCTCTACTAGGCCGATTTGCTTGTCTGTTTGTTTCGCGGAGAATCAGATATGTTCCCTGTGACCAAGTGTGACAAGGTTAGCAGGTTATCATAAAGTAAAAAACAGCCACAACCTTCGAAATCCCCCTGATAGACACGTGCAAGGGGAGAGAAAAGGGCCTGACATCTTTCTGTCAAAAATAAGCTAAAATTCATGTCATTTTCACTAGGCTAATAACCTCATCTGTCTACATTTAAACTAGGCTACATCAACAAATTGTGTGGTGACTGACAGAACTTTGAGTTGATTCAATTGTGACAAAAACAACATGAATCCCTAGATTCCTGTCTATATTTCTTGATTTACAGTGGTATAATTATGTCAGATTATTTTTGCTTGTATTATATGCTTTTACATAGCATTTCCGGTTTGAACGGGAATACCGGGATGGTTGCAATTTTCTCTGGGAAGGAAAATGTGTACATTTTCTGAAAAAAACCTTGTTTCTTGACTGTGTTCAGCTCCCTAATAATTACCAAAATGAAAGCTAGACAGTCACTGAGAATTCCAGAAAAAAGACCACAACAGGGCCTCCAGACCTCATTGAAGACCAAATGCTCCCCCCGGGGAAAAATGAGTTTGTACCCCTGATCTAAATTGTAATTTATTGGACACTGCCTTTCTGCCTGCACCTAATTTATACTTCCTCCCAGCCTCTTCCTCTTCTCAAACCAACAAGTATTTTAGAGTGCTTTACCCAAAGGTTCACATAGTCTACTCTCCAGATAAACAGAATTAGCACCTCCCTGAAGCACTGCCTACCATCCCATAGTATATGCTTGCTTCACACAGCGGCACTCAACACCAACCCCACTATATTAGGACAATAGATCACTGTTAACGACAGCCCCCTAGCATGACTACTGGGACCTTTTATATCGGTCCTTTGTGAAGCTTTATTAGGAGAGATAAAACAGGTCAACTCCAACGTGACCAGGGCTATGTCCCAAATGGCACCCTAATACCTTAATGGTGCACTTAATGTACTACTTTTAGGGCTCTGGTCAACAATGGTGTACTATATAGAACATAGAGTGCCATTTGCGACGCATTCAGGATGATATGAACCCCAGTGGCCACCAGGGAAATAGGATACAGTACGTGTGAGATGGGGGGGATAAGAGAAAGTGATTGTCACCTCAAGCGTTTTGATGGAGTGTCTCTTTTATACATATGTGCTACTGTTGATTTACTTACTGGAGCACATCAGATACCACAAAGAGCTACTGAGTGGGACGAATGCGTTTCTACGTCTCGCTTTTTACAATTGGTTTAGTTTATAGCTTTTCACATGGCCAAGATAGTATTGCCTTCTGCACAACACATCTACACTGTCTTTTTGGTTCATGACAAGCTTTTCACTGACAGAAGAGACATCAATGAACAAACAGGATAGAGAGTGGGTGAAGATTCCGAGTGCAAGTAAAATAATTATGGTCACATTCAGTATTATGTTACTCCTACTACTACCCTAACTAATCATGACCCTTAGTCTGACAACTGGGGTTGTTGCGACTAGGTTGCAGCATGGCACCACAAATGACCACCTTGGAACAGGTGCAGTTAGTCAGTGCCTGGCCTGAGGTAATACGACACTGAGACCAGGGCTCAGTCTCCAGCCTCAGAGGGAGTAGCAGCTTTATAGGAAATACAAAGAGGAATCCTTTGACAGTACCTTGTGACTTCGTTATTCCACTTGTGCTGTCCACACAACACCAGTGGATACAGGCCCTCAGCTACACGCACAGACACATACACGCACAGACACATACACACACACAGACACATACACACACGCACAGACACATACACGCACAGACACATACACGCACAGACATATACACATACACGCACAGACACATACACACACACAGACACATACACACACACGCACAGACAGACACATACACGCACAGACACATACACGCACAGACGCATACACACACAGACACATACACACACGCACAGACACACACACGCACAGACACATACACACATGCACAGACACATACACACACACATACACACACACACGCACAGACACATACACACACGCACAGACACACACACACACAGACGCACAGACGCATACACACACGCACAGACACATACACACACGCACAGACACGCACAGACACATACACACACACACGCACAGACACATACACACACACAGACACATACATACAGACATACACACACACACACAGACACACACACACACACACACACACACACACACACACACACACACACACACACACACACACACACACACACACACACACACACACACACATACACACACACACACACACATACACACACACAGACACATACACACACACACAAGCACAGACGCATACACACACGCACAGACGCATACACATACACACGCACAGACACATACACACACACACACACAGACACATACACACACACACAGACACATACACACACAGACACATACACACACAGACACATACACATACACATACACATACACACACACAGACACATAAACCCACAGCTATAGGCAAGGATCTGGAGGTCCATGACTGTTCTCTCCCTCTGCTTCACTTTTGTGGTGCTGCTGGTCCAATTAGGCAGCTTCACCTGCTCCTCTGGGGGTCTGACTACAGAGCCCCATCTGTCAGGCCCATGCTCTGCCACTGTCATGTCAGCTTCAACAAATGGCTAATGGGAGACCTGTGTCAGTCCCTATAAGCCTTACATTTCAATAACCATCACTTTTTCCAATTGAAGCCCTCCCAACTGACAGTGCTGAGATCACAGTCACATGCTATCCTAACAATATGCTATTTGCTTTACTCTGAACATCTTTAAAAATGGCAGTTTGTTGCAATGTTCTCTAGAACGTTGGCATAAAAAATAAGGGCAGAGGAGGTATGCTCATCTGTATTTGATGTTTAAAAACAACTTAAGACTCTCAGATACACATATACACAGTAAAACATCTGGTCATGTAGGGTATACAAGATGATATTCATGAAAGTCGTTTGGCTCTAGGCCTACATGACCTTAAAGTCAGGTTGTTGGACAATCCTACTTGGTGACACATTGATGTATGAGTTCCAGTTTTGCTCCCTCTCCCCCTCAGCTCTGAGGAGAAGGTGTGATGATCAGTGCCACTTGATGTGTCAGTGGGATGGATAAAAATAGCTATAGAGATTGAGCAGGGAGTGGGACTTGACTCGCCCAACTCGTATGTGCACGTAAACTCAATTGACATTGAAAGGCTCTGGAAGGTTCTTGACCACGGTTGCGGGAGCCAATCTTTTTCAAGGTCAATAGTCCATAGAGTGCTTTTCAAATCTCTCTTTGTCAGGAACATGAAACTAATGTGTCAACATCAGATCAGAACAAAATAAAGTGTTATACTGATCCCTCTGTAATTATTGGGACAGTGATGCATGTTTTCTTCTTTTGGCTCTATATGCCAAAAGTTTGGATTTGAAATGAAACAATGACCATGATTATGGATATCCTGACTGTCAGCTCTAATTTGAGGGTATTTTCATCCATATCGGGTGAACCCATGGCGACCAAAATTATTGGGGAAAATTCACTCATATGTGCATTAAAGTAGTAAAAAGTATTTGGTCCCAAATTGATAGCACTTAATGACTACATCAAGCATGTGACTCTATTTGTTGGATGCATTTGCTGTTTGTTTTGGTTGTGTTTCAGAAAACATTTTGCCCAATAGATTAATTAATGGTAAAAAATGTATTTAGTCATGTTGGTGTCACTTTTATTGTCAATAAGAACATATGTTTCTAAACACTTGCCACCATGATTATGGATATCCTGAATGATTAGTGAATAATGAAAGTTAGACACAGAAATATCATACCTACACAAAAATGCTAACCTCCCCTGTTATTGTATTGGTGAGAGGGTAGCATGTCTTGGGGGTATGATATAAAATGCTAACCTCCCCTGTTATTGTAATGGTGAGAGGGTAGCATGTCTTGGGGGTATGATATAAAATGCTAACCTCCTCTGTTATTGTAATGGTGAGAGGGTAGCATGTCTTGGGGGTATGATATAAAATGCTACCCCCCCCCCGTTATTGTAATGGTGAGAGGGTAGCATGTCTTGGGGGTATGATATAAAACGCTAACCTCCTCTGTTATTGTAATGGTGAGAGGGTAGCATGTCTTGGGTGTATGATATAAAATGCTAACCTCCCCTGTTATTGTAATGGTGAGAGATTGGCATGTCTTGGGGGTATGATATAAAACGCTAACCCCCCCCGCTATTGTAATGGTGAGAGGGTAGCATGTCTTGGGTGTATGATATAAAATGCTAACCTCCTCTGTTATTGTAATGGTGAGAGGGTAGCATGTCTTGGGGGTATGATATAAAACGCTAACCCCCCCCCCGCTATTGTAATGGTGAGAGGGTAGCATGTCTTGGGTGTATGATATAAAATGCTAACCTCCTCTGTTATTGTAATGGTGAGATGGTAGCATGTCTTGGGTGTATGATATAAAATGCTAACCTCCCCTGTTATTGTAATGGTGAGAGGGTAGCATGTCTTGGGTGTGTGATATAAAATGCTAACCTCCCCTGTTATTGTAATGGTGAGAGATTGGCATGTCTTGGGGGTATGATATAAAACGCTAACCTCCTCTGTTATTGTAATGGTGAGAGGGTAGCATGTCTTGGGTGTGTGATATAAAATGCTAACCTCCCCTGTTATTGTAATGGTGAGAGATTGGCATGTCTTGGGGGTATGATATAAAATGCTAACCTCCTCTGTTATTGTAATGGTGAGAGATTGGCATGTCTTGGGGGTATGATATAAAACGCTAACCCCCCCCGCTATTGTAATGGTGAGAGGGTAGCATGTCTTGGGTGTATGATATAAAATGCTAACCTCCTCTGTTATTGTAATGGTGAGAGGGTAGCATGTCTTGGGGGTATGATATAAAACGCTAACCCCCCCCCGCTATTGTAATGGTGAGAGGGTAGCATGTCTTGGGTGTATGATATAAAATGCTAACCTCCCCTGTTATTGTAATGGTGAGAGGGTAGCATGTCTTGGGGGTATGATATAAAACGCTAACCCCCCCCCGCTATTGTAATGGTGAGAGGGTAGCATGTCTTGGGTGTATGATATAAAATGCTAACCTCCCCTGTTATTGTAATGGTGAGAGGGTAGCATGTCTTGGGTGTATGATATAAAATGCTAACCTCCCCTGTTATTGTAATGGTGAGAGATTGGCATGTCTTGGGGGTATGATATAAAATGCTAACCTCCCCTGTTATTGTAATGGTGAGAGGGTAGCATGTCTTGGGGGTATGATATAAAACGCTAACCTCCCCTGTTATTGTAATGGTGAGAGATTGGCATGTCTTGGGGGTATGATATAAAATGCTAACCTCCCCTGTTATTGTAATGGTGAGAGATTGGCATGTCTTGGGGGTATGATATAAAATGCTAACCTCCCCTGTTATTGTAATGGTGAGAGGGTAGCATGTCTTGGGGGTATGATATAAAATGCTAACCTCCCCTGTTATTGTAATGGTGAGAGATTGGCATGTCTTGGGGGTATGATATTGTGTGTCTAACTTTGTCACTCATCATCCTTATTCACGATTCATTCAGGATTATCTATAAACATGGTAGCAAGTGTTTAGAAACATATTATATTCTTATACAAACTTGAAGAGACACAAGCTTGATGTGGTCATTGCGTGCCATGAATAAATATGAAATATACCAAATATTTAACTTTTTACAACTTTAATACACATATGTGAATTTGTCACAATACCTTAGGTCCCCTAAAAATGGGAGGATCATGTACCAAAAGTGCAGTAATTTATAAAGGGTTCACCTGATATGTATGACAATACTCTCAAATTAAAGCTGACAGTCTGCACTGTCATTGTATGATTTCAAATCCAAACCTTTGGAGTACAGAGCCAAAAGAGGAAAAAAATGCGTTACTGTCCAAATAATTACAGAGGGCACTGTACATTGAGAACACAATGGAACACTGCTATCAATACTTTTTAAAAGCGTTGCCTCACCTACAATACAAGCAATCAACCCCACTTAGATGGCGAGAGCAGCCCTCTCCGCCCGCCTAGTGAAATCTAACTCTTTCAAATATGCTTACTACTCTACTATACCTGGCTATACCCTGTATTTTACTGTCAGATTTGCTTGGTATATCCCATCTTTTTGTAGCTGTAGGCTCCTCAAAATGCATAACTTCGTGAGTTTTTTTGAAGTTCATGATCAAGTGGGATGGAGGGCAGGGACTATAACATGGGCTTGAGAACAGCAGAGTCAGCATGTTGCATTGTGGTGAATCCAGAGAAGAACTCTGCCAGGCATCTGAATAGTAACAGCTATTACACCACATGACTTTCACTCTGTCTGCATCTAAAATTCAGCCATAGGCTTCTAGTCGATGCAGCCATAGGGTTCTAGTCAATGCAGCCATAGGGTTCTAGTCGATGCAGCAATAGGGTTCTAGTCAATGCAGCCATAGGGTTCTAGTCAATGCAGCCATAGGGTTCTAGTCAATGCAGCCATAGGGTTCTAGTCAATGCAGCCATAGGGTTCTAGTCGATGCAGCCATAGGGTTCTAGTCGATGCAGCCATAGGGTTCTAGTCAATGCAGCCATAGGCCTCTAGTCGATGCAGCCATAGGGTTCTAGTCAATGCAGCCATAGGGTTCTAGTCGATGCAGCCATAGGGTTCTAGTCAATGCAGCCATAGGGTTCTAGTCAATGCAGCCATAGGGTTCTAGTCAATGCAGCCATAGGCCTCTAGTCGATGCAGCCATAGGGTTCTAGTCAATGCAGCCATAGGGTTCTAGTCGATGCAGCCATAGGGTTCTAGTCAATGCAGCCATAGGGTTCTAGTCAATGCAGCCATAGAGTTCTAGTCGATGCAGCCATAGGGTTCTAGTCAATGCAGCCGTAGGCTTCTAGTCAATGCAGCCATAGGCCTCTAGTCGATGCAGCCATAGGCCTCTAGTCAATGCAGCCATAGGGTTCTAGTCAATGCAGCCATAGGGTTCTAGTCGATTCAGCCATAGGCTTCTAGTCGATGCAGTCATAGGCTTCTAGTCGATGCAGCCATAGGCTTCTATTCGATGCAGCCATAGGCTTCTAGTCAATGCAGCCATAGGCTTCTAGTCAATGCAGCCATAGACTTCTAGTCAATGCAGCCATAGGGTTCTAGTCAATGCAGCCATAGGCGTCTAGTCAATGCAGCCATAGGCTTCTAGTCAATGCAGCCATAGGGTTCTAGTCAATGCAGCCATAGGGTTCTAGTCAATGCAGCCATAGGCCTCTAGTCGATGCAGCCATAGGGTTCTAGTCAATGCAGCCATAGGGTTCTAGTCGATGCAGCCATAGGGTTCTAGTCAATGCAGCCATAGGGTTCTAGTCAATGCAGCCATAGAGTTCTAGTCGATGCAGCCATAGGCTTCTAGTCAATGCAGCCATAGACTTCTAGTCAATGCAGCCATAGGGTTCTAGTCAATGCAGCCATAGGCTTCTAGTCAATGCAGCCATAGGGTTCTAGTCGATGCAGCCATAGGGTTCTAGTCAATGCAGCCATAGAGTTCTAGTCAATGCAGCCATAGGCTTCTAGTCAATGCAGCCATATGGTTCTAGTCGATGCAGCCATAGGGTTCTAGTCAATGCAGCCATAGGCTTCTAGTCAATGCAGCCATAGGCTTCTAGTCAATGCAGCCATAGGCTTCTAGTCAATGCAGCCATAGGGTTCTAGTCAATGCAGCCATAGGCCTCTAGTCGATGCAGCCATAGGGTTCTAGTCAATGCAGCCATAGGGTTCTAGTCGATGCAGCCATAGGGTTCTAGTCAATGCTGCCATAGAGTTCTAGTCGATGCAGCCATAGGCTTCTAGTCAATGCAGCCATAGACTTCTAGTCAATGCAGCCATAGGGTTCTAGTCAATGCAGCCATAGGCTTCTAGTCAATGCAGCCATATGGTTCTAGTCGATGCAGCCATAGGGTTCTAGTCAATGCAGCCATAGGCTTCTAGTCAATGCAGCCATAGACTTCTAGTCAATGCAGCCATAGGGTTCTAGTCAATGCAGCCATAGGCTTCTAGTCAATGCAGCCATATGGTTCTAGTCGATGCAGCCATAGGGTTCTAGTCAATGCAGCCATAGGCTTCTAGTCAATGCAGCCATAGGCTTCTAGTCAATGCAGCCATAGGGTTCTAGTCAATGCAGCCATAGGCTTCTAGTCAATGCAGCCATAGGGTTCTAGTCGATGCAGCCATAGGGTTCTAGTCAATGCAGCCATAGAGTTCTAGTCAATGCAGCCATAGGCTTCTAGTCAATGCAGCCATATGGTTCTAGTCGATGCAGCCATAGGGTTCTAGTCAATGCAGCCATAGGCTTCTAGTCAATGCAGCCATAGGCTTCTAGTCAATGCAGCCATAGGCTTCTAGTCAATGCAGCCATAGGGTTCTAGTCAATGCAGCCATAGGCCTCTAGTCGATGCAGCCATAGGGTTCTAGTCAATGCAGCCATAGGGTTCTAGTCGATGCAGCCATAGGGTTCTAGTCAATGCTGCCATAGAGTTCTAGTCGATGCAGCCATAGGCTTCTAGTCAATGCAGCCATAGACTTCTAGTCAATGCAGCCATAGGGTTCTAGTCAATGCAGCCATAGGCTTCTAGTCAATGCAGCCATATGGTTCTAGTCGATGCAGCCATAGGGTTCTAGTCAATGCAGCCATAGGCTTCTAGTCAATGCAGCCATAGGCTTCTAGTCAATGCAGCCATAGGGTTCTAGTCAATGCAGCCATAGGCCTCTAGTCGATGCAGCCATAGGGTTCTAGTCAATGCAGCCATAGGGTTCTAGTCGATGCAGCCATAGGGTTCTAGTCAATGCTGCCATAGAGTTCTAGTCGATGCAGCCATAGGCTTCTAGTCAATGCAGCCATAGACTTCTAGTCAATGCAGCCATAGGGTTCTAGTCAATGCAGCCATAGGCTTCTAGTCAATGCAGCCATATGGTTCTAGTCGATGCAGCCATAGGGTTCTAGTCAATGCAGCCATAGGCTTCTAGTCAATGCAGCCATAGGCTTCTAGTCAATGCAGCCATAGGGTTCTAGTCAATGCAGCCATAGGCTTCTAGTCAATGCAGCCATAGGGTTCTAGTCGATGCAGCCATAGGGTTCTAGTCAATGCAGCCATAGGCTTCTAGTCGATGCAGCCATAGGTCTCTAGTCGATGCAGCTATAGGGTTCTAGTCAAACCAGCCATAGGGTTCTAGTCAATGCAGCCATAGGGTTCTAGTCAATGCAGCCATAGGCTTCTAGTCAATGCAGCCATAGGCCTCTAGTCGATGCAGCCATAGGGTTCTAGTCAATGCAGCCATAGGGTTCTAGTCAATGCAGCCATAGGTCTCTAGTCGATGCAGCCATAGGGTTCTAGTCAATGCAGCCATAGGGTTCTAGTCAATGCAGCCATAGGCCTCTAGTCGATGCAGCCATAGGGTTCTAGTCGATGCAGCCATATGCTTCTAGTCGATGCAGCCACAGGGTTCTAGTCGATGCAGCCATAGGCTTCTAGTCAATGCAGCCATAGGCTTCTAGTCGATGCAGCCATAGGGTTCTAATCAATGCAGCCATAGGGTTCTAATCAATGCAGCCATAGGCTTCTAGTCAATGCAGCCATAGGCTTCTAGTCAATGCAGCCATAGGGTTCTAGTCGATGCAGCCATAGTGTTCTAGTCGATGCAGCCATAGGGTTCTAGTCGATGCAGCCATAGGGTTCTAGTCGATGCAGCCATAGGGTTCTAGTCAATGCAGCCATAGGGTTCTATTCAAAACTAGTGAGGGGGCATGTATTGGTCTACTGCTGTTGGTTCATCATAGTTTGTATTATTGTACATTTCATTGTCTTCTCTTTAAATTGTTTCCCTCACAGTTGAAACTCAGCTGACAAAAGGCTTAAGGACTGTATGATTAAGTGCCCTATTAAACCCAGGTCAATTATTTATGTAGTTACAATATCATCTCATTCTCTGACTGAGTTCACTTTTAATGAGCAATTCTCTCATTTCAATTTTCACTCTACGCAGTACGCATCTAACTTTGTCACAGGTGTGAAACGAGCTGCTAAAAAGAACCATGTTTCATTAGGTAACCACTTAGACCTGTGTCGGTTGGTCCCAAAGCTACTATTCCAAATATTGAGGCTATAATTTTGAGGCCATAATTATCATGGCTATCACCATTAACATTACAGCAGCCAGAGGCCATTCACCCTCTCTGGTAAACACCTGGGAAATAGGAAAGACAGAGAGAGGGAGCGACAGAGAGAGGGAGCGAAAGAGAGAGGGAGGGACAGACAGACAGAGAGATGGAGAGACACAGACAGACAGACAGACAGACAGACAGACAGACAGACAGACAGACAGACAGACAGACAGACAGACAGACAGACAGACAGACAGACAGACAGACAGACAGACAGACAGACAGACAGACAGACAGACAGACAGACAGACAGACAGACAGACAGACAGACAGACAGACAGACAGACAGACAGACAGAGACCTATATCCCAATAGAATCCATACTTTAACGGTAATTTCTCGACCCAGGGACATGTACTAGTCTGTGGCAACCTAAATGCCAGACCTGGACAAGAACCTGACACCCTCAGCACACAGGGGGACAAACACCTACCTGGAGGTGACAACATTACCCTCCCCCATATGCCCCCTAGACACAACTATGACAACATAACCAACAAAAACGGGTCACAACTCCTGCAGCTCTGTCGGACACTGGGTATGTACAGTGAGGGAAAAAAGTATTTGATCCCCTGCTGATTTTGTACGTTTGCCCACTGACAAAGAAATGATCAGTCTATACTTTTAATGGTAGGTTTATTTGAACAGTGAGTATCCAAAAAAACGCATGTGAAAAATTTTATAAATTGATTTGCATTTTAATGAGGGAAATAAGTATTTGACCCCTCTGCAAAACTTGACTTAGTAGTTGGTGGCAAAACTCTTGTTGGCAATCAGAGGTCAGACGTTTCTTGTAGTTGGCCACTAGTAGTTGCACACATCTCAGGAGGGATTTTGTCCCACTCCTCTTTGCAGATTTTCTCCAAGTCATTAAGGTTTCGAGGCTGACGTTTGGCAACTCGAACCTTCAGCTCCCTCCACAGATTTTCTATGGGATTAAGGTCTGGAGACTGGCTAGGCCACTCTTCTTGAGCCACTCCTTTGTTGCCTTGGCCGTGTGTTGTGGGTCATTGTCATGCTGGAATACCCATCCACGACCCATCCTGGAATACCCATCCACGAACCGAGGGAAGGAGGTTCTCACCCAAGATTTGACGGTATATGGCCTCGTCCATCATCCCTTTGATGCGGTGAAGTTGTCCAGTCCCCCTAGCAGAAAAACACCCCCAAAGCATAATGTTTCCACCTCCATGTTTGACGGTGGGGATGGTCTTCTTGGGGTCATAGGCAGCATTCCTCCTCCTCCAAACACGGTGAGTTGAGTTGATGCCAAAGAGCTCCATTTTGGTCTCATCTGACCACAACACTTTCACCCAGTTGTCCTCTGAATCATTCAGATGTTCATTGGAAAACTTCAGACAGGCATGTATATGTGCTTTCTTGAGCAGGGGGACCTTGCGGGCGCTGCAGGATTTCAGTCCTTCACGGCGTAGTGTGTTACCAATTATTTTCTTGGTGACTATGGTCCCAGCTGCCTTGAGATCATTGACAAGATCCTCCCGTGTAGTTCTGGGCTGATTCCTCACCGTTCTCATGATCATTGCAACTCCACGAGGTGAGATCTTGCATGGAGCCCCAGGCCGAGGGAGATTGACAGATCTTTTGTGTTTCTTCCATTTGCGAATAATCGTACCAACTGTTGTCACCTTCTCACCAAGCTGCTTGTAGTCCATTCCAGCCCTGTGTCGGTCTACAATCTTGTCCCTGACATCCTTGGAGAGCTCTTTGGTCTTGGCTATGGTGGAGAGTTTGGAATGTGATTGATTGATTGCTTCTGTGGACAGGTGTCTTTTATACAGGTAACAAGCTGAGATTAGGAGCAGTCCCTTTAAGAGTGTGCTTCTAATCTCAGTTTGTTGCCTGTATAAAAGACACCTGGGAGCCAGAAATCTTTCTGATTGAGAGGGGGTCAAATAATTATTTCCCTCACTAAAATGAAAATACATTTCTAACATTTTTGACATGCGTTTTTCGGGATAAAAAAAAATAATAAAATGCAAATTAATTATTTAAAAATCATACAATGTGATTTTCTGGATTTTTGTACCTATGATAAAAAATTACAGACCTCTACATGCTTTGTAAGTAGGAAAACCTGCAAAATCGGCAGTGTATCAAATACTTGTTCTCCCCACTGTACATGATCAAATACAAATCTTAGAATCAACTATAAAAGACGACCAGAACACACTGAATTCTCCAAATACATTGAGTGATAGAGAGGGAGAGAGAGTGAGAGTGACAGAGAACAATAGAGAGCGAGAGCGAGTGAGATAGAGAGCGATATAGAGAGCGAGAGAGAGCAAGTTAGATTGTGCAAGTGCGAGAGGGGTTGCGAGAGCGAGGTAGAGAGCGAGATTGAGAGCGAGGTAGAGAGCGAGCGATATAGCAAGATAGGGAGTGCGAGAGCGAATTAGAGAGCAATAAAGAGCGAGGTAGAACGTGAGAACGAGAGAGAGAGCGAGGTAGAGAGCAAGAGCGTGGTAGAAAGCGAGGTAGAGCACGAGCGAGATAGAGAGAGCGAGAGAGAGCATTAGAGCGAACTATAGAGCGAGCGAGAGCGAGGTAGAAAGCAAGGTCGAGAGCGAGAGAGAGCAATAGAGAGCGAATTAGAGAGCAATAGAGAGCGAGAGCAAGGTAGAAAGCGAGAGCGAGGTAGAGAGCGATAGCGAGCAAGATAGCAAGTTAGAGAGTGAGAGTGCAAGATAGAGAGCGAGAGCGAGAGAGATATAGATAGAGAGTGAGTGCGAGGTAGAGAGCGAGAGCAAGATAGAGAGCAAGGTAGAGAACAAGATAGAGATCGAGATAGAGTGCGAGGTAGAGAGCAAGAGCGAGAGCGAGGTAAAGAGCAAGGTAGAGAGCAAGTGAGGTAGAGGGCGAGGTAGAGAGCGAGCGAGATATAGAGAGTGAGAGCGAGATAGAGAGCGAGCGCGAGATAGAAAGCAAGGGTGAGAGAGAGAGCGAGGTAGAGAGTGAGGTAGAGAGCGAGAGAGAGCGAGAGGGAGCGATAGAGAGCGAGGTAGAGAATGATAGAGAGTGAGAGTGAGGTAGAAAGCGAGGTAGAGAGCGAGAGCGAGGCAGAGAGCGAGAGAGAGTGAGGTAGAGAGTGCGAGAGTGAGATAGAAAGCAAGCGAGAGCGAGTCCGAGGTAGACAGCAAGAGTGAGAGATAGAGCGAGGTAGAGAAATAGAGAGTGATAGAGAGCGAGGTAGAGAGCGATAGAGAGCGAGAACGAGAGAGCGCGAGAGAGAGCGTGAGAGAGAGCGATATAGAGCGATAGAGAGCGAGGTAGAGAGCGAGAGCAAGGTAGAGTGAGAGCGAGGTAGAGAGCGATAGCGAGCAAATTAGAGAGCGAGAGTGCAAGATAGAGAGTGAGAGTGAGAGAGATATAGATAGAGAGTGAGGTAGAGTGTGAGAGCAAGATCGAGAGCGAGAGTGAGCGAGAGCAAGATAGATAGCGAGAGAGCGAGATCCAGAGCGATATCCAGAGCGAGATAGCGATATAGGTAGAGAACCAGGTAGAGAGCGAGAGAGAGCGAGCGAGAGAAAGCGAGATAGAGAGCTAGATTGAGATAGAGAGCGAGATAGAGGTAGAGAGTGAGGCAGAGAGCGAAGCAGAGAGCGAGGCAGAGAGCGAGGCAGAGAGCGGGAGCAAGATAGAGAAAGAGTGAGATAGAGAGAGAGCGAGAGCGAGGTAGAGAGAGAGAGAGTGAGGTAGAGAGAGAGCGAGAGAGAGAGAGAAAGTAGCACAATCGTCAGATTGCAGCAAAGTATTATGGGTTGCACCAGATAAAGAGAGGACAGAGAAAGAGAAGGGCGGTCATTATATGTACACCACAACACACTGCTGAGACTTACTTCTCTCCCTCAGCCATTGGTGTCAGACACAGACCAGATTACTTCTCTGCAGGGACGTTCTGCTCCACCAGGCAATATCAACACAATCATGCGGCCGGTAGTGACAGTGGTTCCCTGTAGCGCTTCATTAATAGCTGGCATAAAGGGGGAAGTTATGATGAGCTACTGTAAAGTGGATTTAGCAAACCATTGTATGCTTAACCCAAGTAGATCATGTTAAATTAATCACCTATTGTTTATTCTGAATGGACTGTCTGTCTGTCTGTCTGTCTGTCTGTCTGTCTACAGTATATATTACCTGCCCCACCGACAAATTTTCCCAAAGTGTATTCTCACTCCATCGGAAGTGACGCTCAGTGGCCACCTCTGGGTGAGGAAGAAACAGATCGTTCTTCTTTGACACTCAGGTCACCTAACTACATGTAAATTAAGTACAGTATTACAACAAAAAGGATGACTGTTGTTTGGGTTTCATTCTCACCATTCATGTTGACGTTCAGTTTCTCGACTGATACTCCATCTGAGAAGGATTGTCTGCATTAGTCAAAGACCCCCCAACACACCTGAGAGGATGAGGTGTGTTTGAAAGGATATATGGGGCAAAAGCCAATACCAGAATACTATTACAACAGAGTGAAAGGTATGGATTCAGAAAATAAGTACTGTACCGTAGTTACAACATGAGCAATAGGCCCCATCGGAGGAGGGGCCTAAAGTTTAACTGTGTGCATGAAGCAAAATAATCATTTAAGCATATTTTACAGAGCGGGGAAAGAAAGACTAGCCAAGAAATGACATTTGAAATGGCTGACAGGCACTTACATGTTGCACTCCCCCTGTCCTTTCAAATGCACTGCAACACCATAGCTTTGGATTCATAGACAGTTCAATCATCTTGTCTGTATCCATCAAACACCTAAACCCCTCAATGGTTTACGAGGAATAGGAATTCATTAGCAAGTCAGAAGTCTCTTATAGTCAGTTTGTAGCCCAACGTCAGCAAATGTAAGGATAACATGTTGTGTGGGCTACATAAGCATAAGTCATGTAAATTACGCTGGCACTGATACAAACTGTAAACAGTTTCATAAAAGAAGGGATTAGAACAAGCATAATAAAGACACCTGGAATAGGTTAACTCGTAAACACCACACAGGAAGCACAGGAGACAGGAACCGCGCAGCATCAAAGGAAAGGAGCGAAGCGTTAAGATAAACGTATATATTGGGAATGACACAGAAAAAGAGGACATTCAGCCTAATCTCCAGAGCTTTTTTCCCCCTGAATTGAGCCAATTTTTTGTTATCAGAGGGTTTCCTGGCAACAAATAGGGTAAATCATGGCCAATAGCCCCCCCGTCTTTCAACAGCTGTACTGACTATGCAGAATAAGTCAGCATGTTACTCCTGCTTGGCTGGGCCCGTTTGAGGGAGAATATTTTACACGCATCATTACTAAATTACTGTCAGGGGAGACAGCACTACAGAGAGATAAGGCCTGTGTATAGTATGCTAAATAGGGAATAGGGTGCCATTTGTGACACAGCCAAGGCTGAAGTGAAGGACGGCTAGTGTAATCTTAGTAGAAAAAATAACATTTCATTGCCCACTCTTACTTGGCCTGTCCCTGGTCTCCAGGGAGGGAGAGGGAGAGCAGGCATGCCGCAGAGGAGAACTGGATGGCCATCAGAGAGAAAGATGGCCTGGGGCAGGCTGGGCAGTGAGAGAAAGAGAGAGGCTTTAGGGATGAGTCCCAAATGGCACCCTATTCGCATTTGGGCCCTGGCCAAAAGTAGTACACTACAGTATATAGGGAACAGGGTGCCATTAGGGACCTAGTTGAGGATTATGCCTGGGTGGAAGAACCCTTGGACACAAGGTTGTGTGATTCATAGCTCTGAATTCTCCTCTTTGGCCTTTACTCTCCACATCTGCAGGTTAGCATTTTCTGTCATGAATCTTGTTCTGGAGGCAGCTCTGCAGAGTGGTCACTAGCTGACAGCCACAAAGTCATAAAATCTTATTTTAAACCTAACCCCAACCACACTGCTAACCTTAATGCATAACCTTAAATTAAAAACAAATTGCAAATGTTTCATTAATTTTTACTGGCATCTGGCCCATCTCGCAGAAATGGCTCAGTTCTGCCTCAAAGAAAAGACTCATCCCAATAAACGTCAACCTGCTCCAGATCTCTCTCTCTTTGTCCACACAGAAGTGTGCGTGTGGAGAACGATGGCCCTATCTCCTGGTTTAATAAGGGACTGACATTGCTGCTAAACTTTGCCCTCTATTAAATCAAATTAGATTTGGATTTAATGATGATCACGTACCCACACAGATGAATAACAAATCATGTCACCTCCTTCAAATCACATCATCACATTAGAACAATAACCTCATACACAGTGTTTGTGCTTCATGTGAATGATATCCACCGGATCAGGCCATGTACAGCAGGGATACTTCAAACATACTGGATGTGTCCCAAATTATACCCTATCCTCTACTGTACATAGTGCAGTACATTTGACCAGAGCGCTATGGGACCTGATCAAGACTAGTACACTATATAGGGAACAGGGTTCACACGTCTTTGACGTCCAGGTGTTAACTCAACTGACAAAGTAGAAAATATATTAAAGTAACCACAAGTAATCCTGCATTGTTTTCCTTCATGTCACCCTGTGTTTTCCTTTTGATTTCCTCCATTAAAATCCCGGCGCAGCATTTCTCAGATCCTGCATCTCTCCCAGTTATAACGCAACAAGGTCTACTGTGTTTTTCATCCTCTACCCCAACCCCAAGGGCCAAAATAGTATTTTTTTTTAAACAAAGCAGACCCATTCCCTGAACAGAGAGACACTAAGCCTTTTCAGCAACAGCATACTGTCATGACATTGCCCTGTTGGTGAGGTTTATGACCCTCATAAATACCTTTCCCCATTTTCTCTCTCTACTCTACAGAATGTCTTGGAAAGCCCTTTGTTAACATAGAGAGAGTATGGTAACATCAAAAGGTTGGGGAAATAGGACAATCTTTATGTAATCCAACCAGTTGAAAGTGTCCATTGGGACTTAAAGAATATGATGTCAGATCAGTTGTCGTCTGATACATTATTACTGCTGATGGGGCGGCAGGTAGCCAAGTGGTTAGAGCGCTGGACTAGTAACCGAAAGGTTTCAAGATCGAATCCCCAAGCTGAGAAGGTAAAAATCTGTTGTTCTGCCCCTGAACAAGAGAGTTAACCCACTGATCCTAGGCCGTCATTGAAAATAAGAATTTGTTCTTAACTGACTTGCCTAGTTAAATAAAGGTAAAATAAATGATAAGACGACATAAACTGTATCTTGGAAAGTCTACATATTCTAGTTATCAGATTCACATGGAATTGTTGTGCAATTTACATTTTTAAATATGAAACTATTTGTGAAAAGATTAAATGTAATTTTAGTTTTTAAAATGATAGAATTATTTTCATAAGTAAAATATACTCCATCAGTGGCCATGCCCATGTGAATACCCATTGGTTGGAAAATATGAACCAAACCCTTTTCTACACTTCTATAAGAGCCCCCGTGACTCAATTCACGACTTGACCTCTGGTTGTGAATGGTTGAACGACTACAACCTAATGAAATTAACAGTGTTAAGGATGAAGGATGAATTTCGACTATACCAGCCAGAATATGGCATGAGTTTATAGTATGGCAACATGGTATGAACTTTGAACTCTTATTCACTAAAGAAGGGATACATCCTAGATGTCGAGATATCAGCAGAAGCTGTAAACGTGCCTGGCCTAGGAAAGGATGGACAATCTCTTCAGAACGACAGGGTACGCACCTTCATTAAAACCCAACCCCCTTTCTTTGTGTAACCAGCCGTCATATCGGTTTTGTCCGCTAGGGACGTTTTCTTTTATGACATAATTAGTAATCAATGTATGATCCATCCTGTGTATATGTAATTCTGTGTGATTATTTAGGTATTTTGTAAATTTTGTATTGCTGATTCAAATTGTTAGCCAGGGTTCGTGAAGATAATAATTTTACGACGTTCAGATGAGACTGAATAAGGTGACGATTAATAATTGACTGCTATTGATGTAAAAGATAACCAGGTCTTTAAGAGTATATTCGGAAGAATACAGCTCTATAAACATTATTCCGTGGTGCCCTGACTTCCTAGTTAATTACATTTACATGATTAGTTTAATCAGGTAATATTAATTACAGAGAATTGATTTGATAAAATAGCATGTCATATATTTCTTAATCCATAGTAAAGACACAACAATACCCACTTAACATTAGAACACAATGCCAGGTTTCTGCTGCTCACCCTAATATCATGGTAAAACAAATATAGAATCTGAAGCATTTTATGTAACAGCTTTCCTGGATCCCAGGAAGAGTAGCTGCTGCTAATGGGGATCCTAATGGGGATCCTAAATACAAATACAAATGTTCCTGCTGTATGCCATTACTCCAGCTATACTACTTTAAAAAAAACTTTAATGGCACCTGTTTGAACTTGTCGGTATTTCGGTATAAAAGACACCTGTCCACAACCTCAAACAGTCACACTCCAAACTCCACTATGGCCAAGACCAAAGAGTTGTCAAAGGACACCAGAAACAAAATTGTAGACCTGCACCAGGCTGGGAAGACTGAATCTGCAATAGGTAAGCAGCTTGGTTTGAAGAAATCAACTGTGGGAGCAATTATTAGGAAATGGAAGACATACAAGACCACTGATCATCTCCCTCGATCTGGGGCTCCACGCAAGATCTCACCCCGTGGGGTCAAAATGATCACAAGACCGGTGAGCAAAAATCCCAGAACCACACGGTGGTTCACCTAGTGAATGACCTGCAGAGAGCTTGGACCAAAGTAACAAAGCCTACCATCAGTAACACACTACGCCGCCAGGGACTCAAATCCTGCAGTGCCAGACGTGTCCCCCTGCTTAAGCCAGTACATGTCCAGGTCCATCTGAAGTTTGCTAAAGAGCATTGCTATTTCCATATGCTATTCAGCGGTTGCCGACGAAAATGATCCCGTGACAGGGATGGGGTAGCGTCAAGAAGTTAACAAATCAAACAGATTTCTCAGAAATGAAACATCTAAGTCCGAGTTGAAGGCTATTGACATTCAGCAAGACAGGAACTGTCACGCCCTGATCTGTTTCAACTGTCTTGGTGATTGACACCTCCAGGTGTCTCCAGTTTTCCCCATTAGTCCCCAGGGTATTTATCCCTATGTTTCCTGTCTCTCTGTGCCAGTTCATCTTGTTTTGCCAAGTCAACCAGCGTTTATTCAAGCTCCTATTTTTCCCAGTCTCTGTTTTTTCTTAGCCCTCCTGGTTTTGACCCTTGCCTGTCCTGACGCTGAATCCACCTGCCTGACCACTCTGCCTGTTCTGACCTCGAGCCTGCCTATCCCCTTGTACTGTTTGGACTCGGACCTGTTCACTGAACCCCTGACTGTCCTGACCTCGAGCCTGCCTATCCCCTGGTACTGTTTGGACACTGACCTGGTTTATGAACTCTCGCCTGTCCTCTTGAACTGCCTTTTGCCTACCCCTTTTGGTGTAATAAATATCAGAGCTCAACCATCTGCCTCCTGTTTCTGCATTTGGGTCTCGCCTTGTGCCCTTAAAGGAAAATCACAAACAATAATAATCTTGCAGGAAAACATACATTTTCTATTTTCAGAACGTGAGAGGCAGCCGATTCTCAGCCTCATTAGTTATTTATGGCCTCTGACGTCCGAACATCTGGTCATTCACTGCAAATAGTCCACGGATCACTGAAGCCGCCTGCATCACACCATAGAAATGTGCCCCTGAGCTTTTTGGAAATCACATAGGCTACACAGCTACACATTTACTGCAGCTCTGCTCTACTGCACCCAACTGCTCCGTTGATCAGCAGTCGTTCAAGGTGTTCGTGCTGTGGATTTTGCTACAGCTACACACCACATACACTGGAAATTATGCAGTACAATGTCGATCTTCATGTTAATAATAATACACTCATCTTTTAAAGTTATCATTCACATGCTGTCTGTTATTTGAAATTCTGAGTGTTTGGAGGAAGGGATGGGTAAACAATGTTGCATTGTTGCAGATAGAGAGATAATGTAGATCATGATCATATTCATTTCTGTATCCCTCTGAACATTTCACACCATATAAAAAGCCACAGCTGGACTAACTCTGACCAAGCTGCCTAAAAATGAACACACCTTACAAGCACTGCAAACATGACCATTCTTGAAGAAATGGGGGAACTTGGAAGTTAAAACACAAGGGTGTTAAGATTTAACTCTCTGAGCAACTTCACCAGCCAAATCTCCCAAAAGCAAGAAATTATTTTATTTTTGGGGGGCTGATCAGCTTTAATATTGCAAATAGACTGTGGCTTCTATCAATGTAATTGTCTGTTTCATTTCCAATCACCCATATATTTTAAATATATACAGAGCCAGTAAAAGGTTTGGACACACCTACTCATTCCAGGGTTTTTCTTTATTTGTAAAAAAAATTACATTGTAGAATAATAGTGAAGACAAATCAAAATATATTAGGATTGTCTAACACTCTTTTGGTTCCTACATGATTCCATGTGTGTTATTTCATATTTTTGATGTCTCACTATTATTCTACAATGTAGAAAATAGTAAAAATACTTGACTGAGTAGGCGTCCAAACTTTTGACTGATATTGTATATATAAAAACATCCTACATATCTTAATGTCCACAACTAACAAATAATATGCGTAATGTAGGCACTTCATTTTGGGAAACAATTATTATTCATCCTAGGAAGAGGCAGGTGAAAGCAGCTGTAGTCATCCCCCTCTTCAAAGGGGGACACACTCTAGACCAAAACTGCTACAGACCTATATCTATCCTACCCTGCCTTTATTGTTTACAAACAGATTACTGACCATTTTGAACCTTCTCTGCGATGCAATCTGGTTTCAGAGCTGGTCATTGGTGCACCTCAGCCACGCTCAAGGTCCTAAACGATATCTTAACCGCCATCGATAAGAAACAATACTGTTCAGCCATATTCATTGACCTGGCCAAGGCTGTCGACTATGTCAATCACCACATCCTCATCGGCAGACTCGATAGCCTTGGTTTCTCAAATGATTGCCTCGCCTGGTTCACCAACTACTTATCTGATAGAGTTCAGTGTGTCAAATCGGAGGGCCTATTGTCCGGGCCTGGCCGTCTCTATAGGGGTGCCACAGGGTTAAATTCTTGGGCCGACTCTTCTCTGTATACATCAATGATGTCGCTCTTGCTGCTGGTGAGTCTCTGATCCACCTCTACGCAGATGACACCATTATGTATACTTCTGGCTCTTCTTTGGACAAAAAGTTCTGAGACACCGTGAAGTCCATGGAGAACAAGAGCACCTCCTCCCAGCTGCCCACTGCATTGAGGCTAGGTAACACGGTCACCACTGATAAATCCATGATTATCGAAAACTTCAATAATCATTTCTCAACGGCTGGCCATGCCTTCCGCCTGGCTACTTCAACCTCGGCCAACAGCTCCGCCCCCCCCCGCAGCTCCTCGCCCAAGCCTCTCCAGGTTCTCCTTTAACCAAATCCAGATAGCAGATGTTCTGAAAGAGCTGCAAAACCTGGACCCGTACAAATCAGCTGGGCTTGACAATCTGGACCCTCTATTTCTGAAACTATCTGCCACCATTGTCGCAACCCCTATTACCAGCCTGTTCAACCTCTCTTTCATATCGTCTGAGATCCCCAAGGATTGGAAAGCTGCCGCAGTCATCCCCCTCTTCAAAGGGGGAGACACCCTGGACCCAAACTGTTACAGACCTATATCCATCCTGCCCTGCCTATCTAAGGTCTTCGAAAGCCAAGTCAACAAACAGGTCACTGACCATCTCGAATCCCACCGCACCTTTTCCGCTGTGCAATCTGGTTTCCGAGCCGGTCACGGGTGCACCTCAGCCACACGTCAAATCGGAGGGCATGCTGTCTGGTCCTCTGGCAGTCTCTATGGGGGTGCCACAGGGTTCAATTCTCGGGCCGACTCTTTTCTCTGTGTATATCAATGATGTTGCTCTTGCTGCGGGCGATTCCCTGATCCACCTCTACGCAGACGACACCATTCTATATACCTTCGGCCCGTCTTTGGACACTGTGCTATCTAACCTCCAAACAAGCTTCAATGCCATACAACACTCCTTCCGTGGCCTCCAACTGCTCTTAAACGCTAGTAAAACCAAATGCATGCTTTTCAACCGGTCGCTGCCTGCACCCGCATGCCCGACTAGCATCACCACCCTGGATGGTTCCGACCTAGAATATGTGGACGTCTATAAGTACCTAGGTGTCTGGCTAGACTGCAAACTCTCCTTCCAGACTCATATCAAACATCTCCAATCGAAAATCAAATCAAGAGTCGGCTTTCTATTCCGCAACAAAGCCTCCTTCACTAACGCCGCCAAACTTACCCTAGTAAAACTGACTATCCTACCGATCCTCGACTTCGGCGATGTCATCTACAAAATGGCTTCCAACACTCTACTCAGCAAACTGGATGCAGTCTATCACAGTGCCATCCGTTTCGTCACTAAAGCACCTTATACCACCCACCACTGCGACTTGTATGCTCTAGTCGGCTGGCCCTCGCTACATATTCGTCGCCAGACCCACTGGCTCCAGGTCATCTACAAGTCCATGCTAGGTAAAGCTCCGCCTTATCTCAGCTCAATGGTCACGATGGCAACACCCATCCGTAGCATGCGCTCCAGCAGGTGTATCTCACTGATCATCCCTAAAGCCAACACCTCATTTGGCCGCCTTTCGTTCCAGTACTCTGCTGCCTGTGACTGGAACGAATTGCAAAAATCGCTGAAGTTGGAGACTTTTATCTCCCTCACCAACTTCAAACATCAGCTATCTGAGCGGCTAACCGATCGCTGCAGCTGTACATAGTCTATTGGTAAATAGCCCACCCTTTCTCACCTACCTCATCCCCATACTGTTTTTATTTATTTACTTTTCTGCTCTTTTGCACACCAATATCTCTACCTGTACATGACCATCTGATCATTCATCACTCCAGTGTTAATCTGCAAAATTGTAATTATTTGCCTACCTCCTCATGCCTTTTGCACACATTGTATATAGACTCCCCCTTTGGTTTCTACTGTGTTATTGACTTGTTAATTGTTTACTCCATGTGTAACTCTTTGTTGTCTGCTCACACTGCTATGCTTTATCTTGGCCAGGTCGCAGTTGCAAATGAGAACTTGTTCTCAACTAGCCTACCTGGTTAAATAAAGGTGAAATAAAAAATAAAAAAGTATTTAACAACCCTCCAGACGAGCTTCAATGCCATACAACTCTCCTTCCATGGCCTCCAACTGCTCTTAAATACAAGTAAAACTAAATGCATGCTTTGCACCTGCACAAACATACCCTCGTAAAACTGACCATCCTACCGATCCTCGACTTCGGCGATGTCATTTACAAAATAGCCTCCAATACCCTACTCAATAAATTGGATGCAGTCTATCACAGTGTCCTTCGCTTTGTCACCAAAGCCCCATATACTACCCACCACTGAGACCTGTACGCTCTCGTTGGCTGGCCCTCGCTTCATACTAGTCGCCAAACCCACTGGCTCCAGGTCATCTACAAGACCCTGATAGGTAAAGTCCCCCATTATCTCAGCTTGCTGGTCACCATAGCAGCACCCACCTGTAGCACGCACTCCAGCAGGTATATCTCTCTGGCACCCCCAAAACAAATTCCTCATTTGGCCGTTTCTCCTTCCAGTTCTTTGCTGCCAATGACTGGAATGAACTTCAAAAATCTCTGAAACTGGAAACACTTATCTCCCTCACTAGCTTTAAGCACCAGCTGTCAGAGCAGCTCACAGATTACTGCACCTGTACATAGCCCATCTATAATTTAGCCCAAACAACTACCTCTTCCCCTTCTGTATTTATTTATTTTGCTCCATTGCACCCCATTATTTCTATTTCTACTTTGCATATTCTTCCACTGCAAATCTACCATTCCAGTGTTTTACTTGCTATATTGTATTTACTTTGCCACCGTGGCCTTTTTTTGCCTTTACCTCCCTTATCTCACCTCATTTGCTCACATTGTATATAGACTTATTTCTCTATTGTATTATTGACTGTATGTTTGTTTTACTCCATGTGTAACTCTGTGTTGTTGTATGTGTCGAACTACTTTGCTTTATCTTGGCCAGGTCGCAATTGTAAATGAGAACTTGTTCTCAACTTGCCTTACCTGGTTAAATACAGGTGAAATAAATAAAATTAAAATAACAGAGGTGCATGTTTCGACTGCAAGCTTGCCCAGTTTGAATCAGCTTAGGAGGTCTAAGAAATCGAAACTGTTCTTAAAAAACAGATGAGCCTCTTGTTATGAAGGAAAATTCCTAACTAAGGATAATTCCTAACTAAGGATAATTCCTAACTAAGGAGAATTCCTAAGTAAAATACAAAGGTTGACATAACTCAAAGTATTGAATGAATGAGGACTTGTTATAAATGAGGACTTGTTATAAAATGAGGACTTGTTATAAAATGAGGACTTGTTATAAATGAGGACTTGTTATAAAATGAGGACTTGTTATAAAATGAGGACGTGTTATAAATGAGGACTTGTTATAAATGAGGACTTGTTATAAAATGAGGACTTGTTATAAATGAGGACTTGTTATAAAATGAGGACTTGTTATAAATGAGGACGTGTTATAAATGAGGACGTGTTATAAATGAGGACGTGTTATAAATGAGGACGTGTTATAAATGAGGACGTGTTATAAAATGAGGATGTGTTATAAAATGAGGACGTGTTATAAATGAGGACGTGTTATAAATGGACGTGTTATAAAATGAGGACGTGTTATAAATGAGGACGTGTTATAAATGAGGACGTGTTATAAAATGAGGACGTGTTATAAATGAGGACGTGTTATAAATGAGGATGTGTTTTAAAATGAGGACTTGTTATAAATGAGGACGTGTTATAAATGAGGACGTGTTATAAAATGAGGACAAGTTATAAATGAGGACTTGTTAACCGTTATCATCAAAATGAATTAAAAAGGTAAAATAATTATTAAAGAATAATGAGAACTTGTAATTTAATAACGTATAAGGTGTCATGGCACAAACATATTGGGGTAAGTAGAAAGAGTGGAAAATGTGTCCGCTATTTTAGACAAGCAGAGCACTACACACGTTTCAGTGAATTTTTTAAACGGGGGTTGCTTATATAATGATGAATCTCCACCATTGCCTTAAACTAACATTGAGAAAATGGGCTCACACCCAGCAAACACTCTTTAATGCCACTGCTTTAGGCTACTGAAGATCAATACCTCAGAGATCTGGTTATAAAATAACCATATACCATGTACTTTCTTTTTATTTGCAATACAACACAGTGAGTATGGATTTTATTCATGACTTTCATTATGTGGAGCACAGCACCCGCTTTTGTTTTACGTTCAACCATTCCTGTTATGAATGACCATGCAGAGCTTTATGTAACATATGCCTTCTACTTGAACATTGGACAGTCCCACTCTCTGCCATTTCCCATGCTTCATCATGTCAGGAAAAGCTACACAACATTTTGACAGGTCATCATTGTAAATAAGAATATGTTCTAAATTGATTTACCTGTATAAATACAAAATATACAGGTATAAACAGTATATTCATGCTAAGATTTTGTCAAACGTTTAAGTCTGTTATTAAGTAGGCGTATAGATCAACTGCTCAGCCTACATTTACCACTTCATATTAACTAGGCGACTTTTAATTTTAAATGTTTCAACTCGCTAGTCTGTTGAGCCCTCTCCTGCTAGATTGAACAATATGCATCTTCTAGCGATCTATTGATAGGATAGATACACACGGCGAGGCAGGGCTTAACGTGACCACACCCTCGAACAGGGTAAAACCGTAGGGTACTCCCGTTACTCCTATGTTAAATTGCTTAATTTACTCAACCTGACAATGGCTGTTTTATGATTTTTTATCATTCTAAAAACAGTTTGGATATGCTTGGTAGGTTGTTTTTAACATACTTCCATGTTGTCCTAAAATCAACTACATCATATCTAAAAACACTAATTCTAAATGTAAAAATGTTAACATGAATAGATTGACTGTCTTATGGAATGTATGTCATGATTATCAGCCAAAGAGATGATTCCTACTTAATTCTTAACTAGCTAGCTAACCCTGCTTTTAAGATGCCAGTACGCTGTTGCATACCATTTTGCAGTGGTGGAAAAAGTACCCAATTGTAATACGTAAAATGAGTAAAAGTATGGTCTCCCCCTCTTCAAAGGAGGAGACACTCTAGACCCAAACTGCTACAGACCTATATCTATCCTACCCTGCATCTCTAAGGTCTTCGAAAGCCAAGTTAACAAACAGATTACTGACCATTTTGAATCACATCGTACCTTCTCCGCTATGCAATCTGGTTTCCGAGCTGGTCTTGGGTGCACCTCAGCCAAGCTCAAGGTCCTTAACGATATCATAACCACCATCGATAAGAGACATTACTGTGCAGCTGTATTCATAGACCTGGCCAAGGCGTTCGACTCTGTCAATCACCACATTCTTATTGGCATACTCAACAGCCTTGGTTTCTCAAATGATTGCCTCGCCTGGTTCACCAACTACTTCTCTGATAGAGCTCAGTGTGTCAAATCGGAGGGCCTGTTGTCCGGACCTCTGGCATTCTCTACGGGGGTGCCACAGGGTTCAATTCTCAGGCCGACTCTCTTCTCTGTATACATCAATGATGTCGCTCTTGCTGCTGGTGATTCTCTAATCCACCTCTACGCAGACGACACCATTCTGTATACTTCTAGCCCTTCTTTGGACACTGTGTTAACTAACCTCCAGACGAGCTTCAATGCCATACAACTCTCCTTCCGTGGCCTCCAACTGCTTTTAAACGCAAATAAAACTAAATGCATGCTATTCAACCGATCATTGCCCGCACCTGCCCGCCCATCCACCATCCCTATTCTGGACGGCTCTGACTTAGAATACGTGGATAACTACAAATACCTAGGTGTCTGGCTAGACTGTAAACTCTCCTTCCAGACTCACATCAAAAATTAAATCTAGAATCGGCAACAAAGCATCCTTCACTGCCAAACATACCCTCGTAAAACTGACCATCCTACCGATCCTTGACTTCGGCGATGTCATCTATAAAATAGCCTCCAGCACTCTACTCAGCAAACTGGATGCAGTCTATCACAGCGCCATCCGTTTTGTCACCAAAGCCCCATATACTACCCACCACTGCGACCTGTACGCTCTCGTTGGCTGGCCCTCTCTTCATACTCATCGCCAAACCCACTGCCTACAGGTTATCTACAAGTCTCTGCTAGGTAAAGCCCCGCCCTATCTCAGCTCGCTGGTCACCATAGCAGCACCCGCTCGTAGCACACGCTCCAGCAGGTATCATGTATATCTCACTGGTCACCCCAAAGCCAATTCCTTCTTTGGTCGCCTTTCCTTCCAGTTCTCTGCTGCCACTGACTGGAATGAACTGCAAAAATCACTGAAGCTGGAGATTCCCATCTCCCTCACTAGCTTTAATTAAGAACCAGCTGTCAGAGCAGCTCACAGATCACTGCACCTGTTCATAGCCCATCTGTATACAGCCCATCTATCTTCCTCATTCCCATACTGTATTTATTTATTTTGCTCCTTTTGCACCACAGTATCTCTACTTGCACATCCATCTTTTGCACATCTACCATTCCAGTGTTTAATTGCCATATTGTAATTACTTCGCCACCATGGCCTATTTATTGCCTTAACTCCCTTATTTGACCTTATTTGCACACACTGTATATAGACTTTGTTTTATTTTTTTCTACTGTATTATTGACTGTATGTTTTGTTCATTCCATGTGTAACTCTATGTTGTTGTATGTGTCGAACTGCTATGCTTTATCTTGGCCAGGTCGCAGTTACAAATGAGAACTTGTTCTCAACTAGCCTACCTGGTTAAATAAAGGTGTTCTCAACTAGCCTACTTGGTTAAATAAAGGTGTTCTCAACTAGCCTACCTGGTTAAATAAAGGTGTTCTCAACTAGCCTACCTGGTTAAATAAAGGTGTTCTCAACTAGCCTACCTGGTTAAATAAAGGTGTTCTCAACTAGCCTATCTGGTTAAATAAAGGTCAAATAAAATAAAAAGTAAAGATAACTTTATAGAAAATGACTCAAGTAAAAGTGAAAGTCACCCAGAAAAATACTACTACTAAATGTAACAATTTTCCTGTCCTGCTAAGCATTCAAAATGTAACGAGTACTTTTGGGTGTCAGGGAAAATGTACGGAGTAAAAAGTACATTATTTTCATTAGGAATGTAGTGAAGTAAAAGTTGTCAAAAATATCAATAGTAAAGTACACATACCTGAAAAAAAACAAAAGTAGCAATAAGGCCACAAAATTAAGTTATCAACTGCTCAAGGACCAGGTTAGAAGAGCCTCGCGGTTTCAGGCTACTACGCTGTGATGATGGAAAGCTGTGGGCTCCGGTTACTCGATACAGTTGTTTGTGTTGGAAGCACTTCATCACCCTTAAGACGCTAGCATTTGTTTGTATCTCACTAGCTAGCTTGTAGTAAGGACTAGTAAGCTGTAGCCGTCCAAGTAACAGCTACAATATTCTTCTGCATTTGGATATTTTTGAAAACCTGGAGACTCCTCCAAGTAGGTATAGATATCGCCATAGGCTACTTGGGCCATTTGGTAGGGTTGTTTCCCCAGCTGGTCTCCCGCAAGTTGAAAGGACATATAGGCAAGACTAGACAAATCTACTTTTCTAAATACCTAGACCGTTCAAAGGCAAGCAAAGACTGGAAGTAATTATGCGACATATGTAAAACAAGGGAATTAGATCGAGATTAACATCTCGCACTAGCCAGACAAATAATGACGTAACTATATTGTGACAGCTTTACTGTCAGTGTTAGCAGGTCGGGTAACGAATTAGGGTGTCCGAATAAGAGTCGACGAATAGGTATCATGCAAATCATTTGTTGTTGTGACAGCCAAGTATGTTAATAAGAACACCAAGGCTGCTGAAAAAGTTTATTGAAAGGACAGAAAAAGTGTCAGTAGTTTGCCAAAGTTTGTCTTATTGCATGGGAGTAATGGGAGTACCCTACTCGGTAGAGGGGTCATGTTAAGCCACGCTTTGCAGTGTGTATCTATAGCCATCTGTCAGTCACAAAGCGAGCGATGAAAGAGAAACGCATCAGAGAGGAAGAGGCGAAGCGAGAGGATTAACTCTCGCCAAAATCTGTCCAAAATAAGCACAATGCATTTCATTGGGCTTATTTTGGACCTAAGCTTGTCACCCACCTTCCTACATTTGGGGATAATGACTCCCATTGTTAGGGCGGAGACATGTGCATCTCGTCACTCAAACACACACACACACACACAGTCAAAAGTTTGGACACACCAACTCATTCAACGGTTTTTCTTTATTTTTCATTTTCTACATTGTGGAATAATAGTGAAGACATCAATACTATGAAATAACACCTACGGAATCCTATATTAATAAAAAAAAGTGTCAAAAAAAATATCTAAATATATTTTTACATTTGAGATTCTTCAAAGTAGCCACCCTTTGCCTTGATTACAGCTTTGCACACTCTTGGCACTTACTCAACCAGCTTCATGAGGTAGTCACCTGGAATGTAGGTGGTCTGGTGGTCTGGTGAATCCAAATTTGAGATTTTTGGTTCCAACCGCCATGTCTTTGTGAGACACAGAATAGGTGAATGGATGATCTCCGCATGTGTGGTTCCCACCGAGAAGCATGGAGGAGATGTGATGGTGTGGGGGTGCTTTGCTGGTGACACTGTTGGTGATTTATTTAGAATTCAAGGCCCACTTAACCAGCATGGTTTCCACAGCATTCTGCAGCGATACGCCATCCCAACTGGTTTGCGCTTAGTGGGACTATAATTTCTTTTTCAACAGGACAATGACCCAAAACACACCCCCAGAGTGGGTAAGAGCTATTTGACTCAAGGAGAGTGATGGAGTGCTGCATCAGATGACCTGTCACAACGTCAACAGTGTAGAGGCGACTCCAGGATGGTGGCATTCTAGGCAGAGTTCCTCTTTCCCGTGTCTGTGTTAATTTTTGCATCTTTTATTTTTAATGGCCAGTCTGAGATATGGCTTTTTCTTTGCAACTCTGCCTAGAAGACCAGCATCCCGGTGTCGCCTCTTCACTGTTGACGTTGAGACTGGTGTTTTGCGGGTACTATTTAATGAAGCTGCCAGTTGAGGACTTGTGAGGTTTCTGTTTCTCAAACTAGACACTATAATGTACTTGTCTTCTTGCTCAGTTGTGCACCGGGGCCTCCCACTCCCCTTTCTATTCTATTTAGAGTCCGTTTGCGCTGTTCTGTGAAGGGAGTAGTACACAGTGTTGTACGAGATCTTCAGTTTCTTGGTAATTTCTCGCATAGAATAGCCTTAATTTCTCAGAACAAGAATAGACTGACGAGTTTCAGAAGAAAGTTATTTGTTTCTGGCCATTTTGAGCCTGTAATCGAACCCACAAATGCCGATGCTCTAGATACTCAACTAGTCTAAAGAAGGCCAGTTGTATTGCTTCTTTAATCAGCACTACAGTTTTCAGCTGTGCTAACATAATTGCAAAAGGGTTTTCTAATGATCTGGTTGCAGTCAAATTTATTTACACGGAGGAGGGAGATTTGCAGGAACCACGTAAGTGGTAACGATGAGTCGAAATCCACGACTTAACAATAATTAGGCTTTGACACATTCATTCATTCATTTTGTTTTGCGTGTTTACATAACAAGCCATGCAGAGTCGTGGTGCATAGTAGGCTATTTACTGTGCGTCTATTGACAACTGAACAGCATTTGTTGACTAGTTTATAAAAGGTGTCGAACAGACATAATAAAGTTAATCTCCATCCCTTTGCCATTCAGAAATCATCTTAATGGCATATTCATGGCATGAGGCTAGTAGCATAGCATCTCTCCATTGTATACAGGCGGGTTGACGTCGACAACAAATATTCAAATAATGAGATGTATCCACCAATCCAAAAAAAGGATAGGCTGGAGCTAGACAGCCCGTCGTGCTGCTTTGTTGACAACAACTCCCATTGTTAGGGTTGTCAGTATATCGAACCGCAGAGAGTCATTCATTTGGCTCCCTAATTTGCATAGGCTACTGGTAGGCAGAAACGGTGCATGGGTAAAATCACTTGGGAAGCCAAGCCCCCACAAAAAAAGCCCTATTACAATCTATGTTGGGATAATTGCGTTTTTTGCTCTGTAACCTGTTAGTTCACATGGCTTGCCACCGTGATATATAGGCCTAAAGATGAGACAATAAGAAAGTGGCAGAATAAGTTAACCTGTTTGCATTTTCACTTTTGTATAAATAGCGTGCCCAAACTGAACTGCCTCCTACTCTGTTCCAGATCCTAATATATGCATAGTATTAGTAGTATTGGATAGAAAACACTCTGAAGTTTCTGTTTGAATCATGTCTGTGAGTATAACAGAACTTATTTAGCAGGCGAAACCCCGAGGACAAACCATTCAGATTTTTTTTCTTTTTAAGTCACTGTCTTTTCAATATGTTTTCATGGGGAATCCAAAATTCTAATCGACTTTCCTGCCATTTCTACCACTTCCACTGGCTGTCACCAGTTTGTAGAAATTGGTTGAGGTTTTTCCTTTGTGTAATGAAGAAGTACCATAGCTAAGAACGAACGTCACTTCATGTGTACCTTTTGATAGAGGCGCGTAAACCAGACAAGTAGCGTCAGTTTGTTTTGCTCCTGTATTGAACACAGATCATCCCGTCTTCAATTTGATCGATTATATACATTTAGAAATACCTAAAGTTGTATTACAAAAGTGGTTTGAAATGTTTTGGCAAATTTTACAGGTAACTTTTGAGATATTTTGTAGCGACGTTGCGTAAGTTGGAAGCAGTGTTTTTCTGGATCAAACACGCCAAATAAATGGACATTTTGGATATACAGTGGGGCCAAAAAGTATTTAGTCAGCCACCAATTGTGCAAGTTCTCCCACTTAAAAAGATGAGAGAAGCCTGTAATTATCATCATAGGTACACTTCAACTATGACAGACAAAATGAGAAGAAAAAAAATCCAGAAAATCACATTGCAGGATTTTTTATTTATTTATTTGCAAATTATGGTGGAAAATAAGTATTTGGTCAATAACAAAGTTTCTCAATACTTTGTTATATACCCTTTGTTGGCACTGACAGAGGTCAAACGGTTACACATTGCCTATCGAACATACAGTGTCTATGGGGTCATATTGCACTTCCTATGGCTTCCACTAGATGTCAACAGTCTTTAGAACCTTGTTTGAGGCTTCTAATGTGAAGGAGGGGGGAATGGGACCTGAATGAGTCAGAGGTCTGCCAGAGTGGCATGAGCTGATGACGCATGCTCACGTGAGAGGTAGCTGCATTCCATCGCATTTCTACAGATAAAGGAATTCTCCGTTTGGAACATTATTGAAGATTTATATTAAAAACATCCTAAAGATTGATTCTATACTTTGTTTGACATGTTTCTACGAACTGTAATATGACTTTTCGTCTGAACTTTCACCTGGACTTGCCCGCGCGCCGTGAGTTTGGATTGTGTACTAAACGCGCAAACAAAAAGGAGCTATTTGGACATAAATTATGGACTTTATCAAACAAATCAAACATTTATTGTGGAACTGAGATTCCTGGGAGTGCATTCTGATGAAGATCATCAAAGGTAAGTGAATATTTATAATGCTATTTCTGACTTTGTTGACTCCACAACATGGTGGATATCTGTATGGCTTGTTTTGTTGTCTGAGTGCTGTACTCAGATTATTGCATGGTGTGCTTTTTCAGTAAAGCTTTTTTGAAATCTGACACAGCGGTTGCATTAAGGATAAGTGGCTGTGTTTTCCTGTGACTAGGTACTGACCTAACATAATTGTTTAGTGTGCTTTCGTCGTAAAGCCTTTTTGAAATCGGACACTGTGGCTGGATTTACAACAAGTTTATCTTCAAAATGGTGTGAAATAAAAGTGCCCTGCACTTTAACTGGCTTTTGTTGAGGTGGGACGCTACCGTCCCTAATATCCCAGAGAGGTTACTCTCAAGAGAAGACAGGCTAAATGTTAAGGTTTAATGTTATCTTACTTAGAAATTAGTCCTGATGATAAAGGCCTAGACAAGATCCAAAACGACTAAAAATACATTTTCAGCAATAAAAATTGCAAAGTCATGTATCTACACAATGCCATAATTTATATCCAATCTGGGAGGTAAACTCAATTTTGCTGTGCATTTCAGATGGGAGTCAAGACACTAGAAGGGACTAAAGGCACCAAAATAGATAACTCCAGCCCAGGGATGCCTGGCTGTCTACTTTTTCTATTTGGTTGGCAACTCTATGTACTTGTGTAAAACACTTTAGTCTATCCTTCCAAGAGTCTGTTGATGTTTCATTAGAAATAATGTGATTACCAGTCAGAGGTGCTGTCTTGCTGTGTTTCAAGGTAAATACACTCACACAAGCTGGGCCAAGGTTCATGGTTTTGCTGTAAGGCGCTCTGTGTACCGTGTACCGTGTACCGTGATGAAAACGTATAAATAAAGCCCCAAACAGCCTTCTAATTGTTGTAAGAAGCTCTTCCCCTTAAGGTGGACTTTTAGAAGAGACAGTTGCATAAATGTGCACAGACCACAATTTCAAACGTCTAATAGCCTAAACCAGGGTTTCCCAAACTCGGTCA
This sequence comes from Oncorhynchus kisutch, assembly GCF_002021735.2. NCBI lineage: Eukaryota > Metazoa > Chordata > Actinopteri > Salmoniformes > Salmonidae > Oncorhynchus > Oncorhynchus kisutch. The sequence goes on along the minus strand of NC_034181.2, from coordinate 19,457,436 downwards.
CCAGTATTGGTGTACTGTATGGTTTATGGTATTGGTGTACTGTATGGTTTATGGTATTGGTGTACTGTATGGTTTATGGTATTGGTGTACTGTATGGTTTATGGTATTGGTGTACTGTATGGTTTATGGTATTGGTGTACTGTATGGTTTATGGTATTGGTGTACTGTATGGTTTATGGTATTGGTGTACTGTATGGTTTATGGTATTGGTGTACTGTATGGTTTATGGTATTGGTGTACTGTATGGTTTATGGTATTGGTGTACTGTATGGTTTATTGTATTGGTGTACTGTATGGTTTATGGTATTGGGGTACTGTATGGTTTATGGTATTGGTGTACTGTATGGTTTATGGTATTGGTGTACTGTATGGTTTATGGTATTGGTGTACTGTATGGTTTATGGTATTGGTGTACTGTATGGTTTATGGTATTGGTGTACTGTATGGTTTATGGTATTGGTGTACTGTATGGTTTATGGTATTGGTGTACTGTATGGTTTATGGTATTGGTGTACTGTATGGTTTATGGTATTGGTGTACTGTATGGTTTATGGTATTGGTGTACTGTATGGTTTATGGTATTGGTGTACTGTATGGTTTATGGTATTGGTGTACTGTATGGTTTATGGTATTGGTGTACTGTATGTAGCACTACACAGCTGATTGAAATAATCAAAGATTGATGAGTTGGTTATTTGAATCAGCTGTGTAGTGCTAGGGCAATAACAAAAACGTCCAGGACAGAGTTTTGGAAGCCCTGGCCTAAACTATACAGTACACCAATACTGGTGACATTTGTGATGTAAGAAGTGAATTGACTAGGAGGTTAGGGGATCAATGTTTTCTTTAAACTGATATCTCTGTGGCAGATGGCCATAAAAACAGTTATTTGAGGGGTGACGATGGCTGCTTCATGGCATTGCTGCTTGCTACTAACAGTTCTAATCGTACAAACCACCACAGAAATCCTTTGAACAAATAACAATTCAGGAAGAAAAAAATATACTTTGTTGCTGCTGAGCTGGATTGGTCCTATTAAAGTATGTGTGCTGTCAGAGATTTGTTGGAATGAACTGTGTGCCCTTGTCTGCCCTTGTCTGTGGCAGGTCACTACTGAGCCATATCAATAATTCAGTTGGCAGCTAAACACCCATCCCTGTTATGAAACAAATCTGGTTAACAAGTCCCGTCAACACGCTCTGGTCTCCCTACTACTACGTGTTATTAGCATCTCTCTGGGTTCCCTGCTTGGGCTTTGGAGATGATCACACTACTGTACATGTGAGAGCCATATCCTGGAAGTTGAAAATTAAGGACATAGGAAGTGGACAGTAGACAGAATAAGTACTGAGGAGTGAGTTTTTCCACTACTGTAGATCTTCTGAAAAAGCTCATACGTCTAAAGAAAAGCTCCTGCTATGGATACAGTAGAGTACACATTCTATGCAGGTCTATAGGAAAGTGGTGAGACTCTGTTTGTCCTAGCAGCATGCCTTTTCCCTATATGTCTCCAGCTCATTCCCAAACAGCCGGGAGCTGTCAGTAGAACCGTAGCGAGAGAGAGAGAGAGAGGGGGGGGGGGGGGGTCAGACAGAGAGGAGGGGGGGGGGGGGGGCGAGGGTCAGACAGAAGGGGGGGGCAGAGGGGGTGAGGGAGAGAGGGGTGGGGCGAGAGGGCAGGGGGGGGGGGGGCGAGCGAGGGCAGGCGAGAGAGTGCGGGCGAGAGAGAGAGGGTGAGAGAGAGGGGATGAGAGACAGAGGGGTGAGAGAGAGAGAAAGAGAGAGGGGGCGAGAGAGAGAGAGTGAGGAGGTGAGAGAGGGGGCAAGAAAGAGAGAGGGGGCGAGAGAGGGGGGGTGAGAGAGAGGGCGGGGCGGGATCGAGAGAAAGAGAGGGAGAGAGAGGGCGAGAGAGGACGAGAGAGAGAGGGGCGAGAGAGAGAGAGGGGAGAGAGCGAGAGAGAGGCGAGAGAGAGAGAGAGGGGCGAGAGAGAGGGGGGGGGGGCGAGAGAGAGAGAGGGGGTGAGAGAGAGAGAGGGGCAAAGAGACAGAGAGGGGGCGAGAGAGAGAGGGGGTGAGAGAGAGAGAGGGGGAGAGAGAGAGAGGGAGAGGGGGTGAAAGAGAGAGAGGGGCAGAGAGACAGAGAGGGGGTGAGAGAGAGAGAGGGGGAGAGAGAGAGAGGGAGAGGGGGCGAGAGAGAGAGAGGGGGTGAAAGAGAGAGAGGGGGCGAGAGAGAGAGGGAGGCGAGAGAGCGAGAGGGGGTGAGAGAGAGAGGGGGTGAGAGAGAGAGGGGTGAGAGAGAGAGAGGGGGAAAAGGGGCAAGAGAGAGAGAGAGAGAGAGGGGGGGTGAGAGAGAGGGGGCAAGAGAGAGGGAGAGAGGGGACGGGCGAGAGAGAGTGAGAGAGGCGGCGAGAGAGAGAGAGGGGAGAGAGAGAGGGCGGGATCGAGAGAAAGGGGAGGGAGAGAGAGCAAGGGAGAGAACGAGAGAGAGAGAGAGAGGGGTGAGAGAGAGAGAGGGGGTGAGAGAGAGGGGGAAAGGGGGCAAGAGAGAGAGAGGGGGGGGTGAGAGAGAGGGGGCAAGAGAGAGGGAGAGAGGGGACGGGCGAGAGAGAGTGAGAGAGGCGGCGAGAGAGAGAGAGGGGGAGAGAGAGAGGGCGGGATCGGAGAGAAAAGGGAGGGAGAGAGAGCAAGGGAGAGAGAGGGAGAGAGAGGGCGGGATCGAGAGAAATGGCGGGAGAGAGAGCAAGGGAGAGAGAGAGTGAGACAGAGGGCGAGAGAGAGAGAGCCGAGAGAGAGAGGAGAGGGGGAGAGAGAGAGACAGAGAGGG